>NC_041386.1:626810698-626854019 GCF_002162155.2 Triticum dicoccoides
AGGGGGGGGGAGGGGGGGGGGAACACGGAGATAATTCGGAGGGTTTGGGCTTTCTGTGTATGCCAACGCCTCCTCGGGGCACATGTGGCCCTTCTTGTTATAAAAAGCCCTTCTGCAGAAGAGGTCATAACAATCCGACTTCCTTCGAGATTCTGGAAAGCATCGTGTATTTGGAAGCATATACCCCTTGGTCCCAGACATCATCCAGTACAATCAAATATTTTCCAACTGTCCCCTGTATTTCCTTTTTCAAGTCACGCGTGTCCATTTTGTCAATGTCTGCTGGCAATGGTTGTTCAATGTATCCAATCTGCAGTAGTAGCTTCCTCATCAGGGCATCAACAGTGTGACTCTGTGACACGACGATCCATGCATGTGCAGGGAAGTTTATCTTTTCACGTTCATAAACTTTTGAAACCAGGGTAGATTTTCCTAATTAACCCACCCACGCCTAATACTGTTATCACGGTGCTCTCTGGCTCTTTGGAGTACAGCCATCTGGTCAGCAATATCCTGTTGTTTTCAATTCCTACTAGATCTCCATCTTTCACAAGTTCTGGGAAGATGTCTTGGGACTACTGCCTTTCCATCTCAGTAAGTGGGTTAGCGACAAGTTGGGAGGGCTGCAACCACTGGTTTTCCATCTGTATAGCTAGTTGAATCTCCTTCTCTACCTCGGCTATATCATCTGCAATTTCGTTGACAACTATGACATAACGTGTTCCTCTGATGAAGAGTTTCTTCAGGAACCCTTCTTCTAGAAGCTGATGAACATTGTATGAGACTATGAGTATTTACTATTTATCCATTACATGTTCAACATGGTACGCCACCTTGTGGACCTCACCAATCCAACTATTCACAACTTTGTCTGTCAGGTATAACATGCCTATCTCATCATGGCCAGTTGATACCTTATTTTCTCAACTTTATCAAGGAATTCCTTCAGATTAGTAACTTCTTGAGATATCTTAGCTATGATCTCCTTGGAGGCTGTATCTCCCAAAATGGCACCAATCTTGATGATAGCGAGGAATACGGCCTCAGGCACATTTGCTGCACAATAAAGACAAGGAAGATATTACATGGTAGAATACTAACAAATTTCATCAAAATATAATGGCCCCACTTACACGGATGCTAAGGTAATCAATTCTGGACGATTGATTTTTGTAGATTAATTATCTAGTCAAGATTGGTTTTCTGGAAGAATTGTTTCATTAAAAATGGATTTCTGGTTTGTACAAAATACATTTTCCTAGAGTGCAAAATTCCCCTAGCTACAGTGCAGTGCAATAACTGACACAATGCCAGTGGATAGCGGGAAGCAACAGGACTTGATCTTGATGATTGTATCGCACGAACTAGCAGAAGAGATCGATGAATTCAGATGGAAGAAGAGTTAGTAATGTCTCGTGGTAGGAGAGATCGACCACCTAATGAACTGGCGATAAACTACATGAACCGGCATGAAGTATGACCACCTGTATCATTATCATGAGCGAGCCACTATTTCTAAATGCAAGAAGCAACCAGATTGGGAAGACGACAATTTAAGCTGAATTAGCATCTCTCAACAAAAGAGAGATGTTTGGCTGGATCAGGGTGTGTCTGATCTTTCTAGTCAGAGTCAGGGGAGGGGATTGCGGGGCCGTGATAGGGATGATCCTGGCCGTCCGATCACGGTTGGTGGTGCGATGCGGTGCGGGCCGGCCGCATGAGTAGGAGTACACACGACACGAACGAACGACTTGTGGCGCGGTAGGTGGAAGGCGCCAAACCTGTCAGCTTTGCGTGTATACTATAATACTCCGGTCTAGTGCCCCCTTGCTGGTGGCCCTACATGCTAAGTTTTTACACGTGCCTACGAGGCAATCTTCAGCCATGTGTTAGAACTTTTTTTAGAACCATGTGTTAGAATTTAGAACTGTTGTGTTCAGGTAAAGAAGTAATGTTATCGATTTATACAAATCGTCTTATCCATTTTGCTGTGGACCGGCGTAACCAGCATCAGCTGGCAATTGCGGATGATTTGCATGACAACTTACGTTTGCCGAGGATGACAAGTTTAGTTAGGCCCTGTTTGGTTACAAGGACTAGACTAGAAAAAGTCTTTTTTAGTCTCTATGTAACCCTGTTTGGTTACAGGGACTAGACTAGACTAGACTAGAAAAAATCTTTTTTAGTCCCTATGTTACCAAACAGGAGAGACTTTTTTTAGAGACTAGAAAAAGACTATTGAAGGGTCTTTTTTTTAGTCCCTGGGACTAAAAAAAGTCTAATCCCTTGCAACCAAACACCCCCTTAGAGCATCTTCAACGTTGACCCGTAAATTTCCTCCCGCATTTGTTCACAGACAGAGGGACCAATCCACAGACACGGATGCGGAAGCCGGCCATCTAACGTTATCCACATACATTTCAAGCCGGGTTTTAACAAATCGGACGAAATTTATCAAACGCGATGAAATTCATCAAAGTTCGAATAGAAAATATCACAAATCATCTATACATAGCATGCATAAAAAATTAGTACAACAACAGTTCAAATTTAACAAGTTTTTCATGAACGGATCATCTCGTCCCACAGATACTGCCCCTTCAGCTTCATCCAACAGTGTATGTTATGACCTTCCCTCTATCATGTGATACATCACGGCATCGCGTACTCAATGTGTAGAGCAAGATTGAGTGAATAAATGATTCAATTAACAAGTTGAACCAAAAGAAGCAAAACTTACGATCTCCTCTGTTGCCGCGCGCAATGGCCAGCTTGCCTCCAGTCGAGCAATCACGTCACAAAACTTGGTGACGATGGTCTGGATGGCGTACCATCGATATGATAACGACTTCACATTGCGATCGTAGATGATGTGCATATTGTAGGGCGTAATGTGCTTTCGTGCGTGAAATGAATCGTGCACGCGCTACCAGAAGAGCCCCCTTCTACTCCTACCTACGAAATCCACGGGTACGGCCAACCTCGCATCACACAACAACTCATCCTCCATGGTCAAGTACCCGCCATCCTTCATGCTCTAGAAAAACGACATGGCTTTCAAAAGTAAGCTCAATGGCATTTGATCGGACACCTGTCGGGTGTGGTGTCCACCATGGACGTCGTCGACAGGGGGGCAGAGTGTACCTGGTTGCGGATGGGTCCTAGGTGGATAGCGTCGTCATAAAAGGCAAGTGGGCGCGTCGGTGCTAGTTGCAGACGTCCAACAATGCATCGGTGGCGGTCGGAGAGGTACAACAGTGGCATTGAAGGGTGCAGATGTAAAGCAAGGGGAAGGGAAGATTGAAAGAGAATGGGACCGTGAGGCGGGGTTTTAATGGGCCGGGGGTGTGGGAGTCCTACGTGGTTGATGTCCAGACTCCCACAAAGCCCCCCAACTTTGTTTCCAATTTACGGGAAAAGTGCGTCTGGACCAGTCGGCGGACCGATACAAACCCACGTTGAATGGAAAAACACGTCCAAACCATGCGGTCCGGACATATGCGGGCGGTTTGAGGGTCCGTGTTGGAGATGCCCTTAGCAAGCATAGTTGATGCATCTAGTTCATTTTTTTGCCATAATTTGCCATGCTTCCTAACCTTTTTTTTAAATATGCTTCCTAACCAAATTTGTAATCCTTGTGGCAATATAGATTGCCATAAAAAACATTCATCTTGCCATTCTAGGGAATGTCAACACAATAAGAGCATCTACAGTCGGGCGCCCCAAACACCCTTCAAACGTCCGGGCGCCCCAAAACATCTGGCGCTAGGTGTGCCATCAATGCCTCAATGAAGGCAGTGCGCCCGTCTGGCGTCCAAACGCGGTGGCGGACACACAACCCCTCTGTTGGCGCGCCGAGGTCATGGACGCACCATGGCTGTCGTTAGACGCAAATATGGTGTGGCGTGCCCGCCGTGCGAGGCAGCGGGCGTGGGATGAGGCGGGTAGTCAGAATCCCAACTCGACTCCTATAGAATCCTATGACTTCACGACCATACGGAAGCATGTCGATCCAAGTCTCACTCTGAATCCAGGTCAGGTAGAATCCATGTTGAGTCACGATCCAATAATAGAATCACGTACAAAACTTTAGAATCATGACTATGTAATGGAGTATGTCCGATTCTACTAATTAATCTAAACCATTTGTCTAGTTGTAGTAGAATGGTATGCCATCATCCAAACTCTTTCTGACATACCTCATGGCCCTTTATTCTCCTCCCAAACCCAAATGCTCAGCCACTGACACCTTTGATCTGGCTATGAGAAACCCTAGATCAAACTGAGGATCAGGCTTGTCAACGGACAGAATTGGCATGAAAAGAAGGATGCATCAAGATTGATCAGAGAAGGAGATCAAGGCATCAACATTGATCAGAGAAGGAGATCAAGACCCTTCAAGGTTTAGCACTGCAGGTCAGCTATACAAGTGATCGGCTATTCACATACTTTAAAAAATCCTCCTACGTAAATTTTGTACGTTGAAGATTTAAATGTTATATATATTTCCCTCCCATATGTGTTTCATACATGCAAGCTAGCATATATGTGTACGTTTTTTGCTCTATATTTTGTGTTAAACTCTATAGAATACATATAAATTTCTGACGTGGATACAAAATATCTTATTTGGGTAAATCTAATAGAATCCTCGATTTCATGACTCGATTCTGTTTAAGAAAAATCGATTCGACTCCAAATCCCGACTCTGACTACCTTGGCGGCAGCCCTCGCGGTGATGGATGTTGGTGAGGCAGAGTCTCGTTCTCTGGCGCCCCATAGGGTCAGATCCCGAAATTTTATGAAAGCAGCGTCAGGTCTTGCTCAACTTTCGCCAAAGGATCAAAACAACGAATTTTGACACCAGGCGTGACCCATTTGACACAGCTAGCCCTGCGCTGCATCTGCAGGACAAGGCAACTGCTTCATCCGCTGGATCTGCACGCGCTCCGGCCATCACTGGTTTAAGACTGCGCATACTACACATGATTGATCAGGGGGGGGCTTGATTATGGTGCCAGATGCCAAATACGTAGTCGTTGGATGGATGATCATTGGTGGGGTCTCTCATGATGAAACCCAAAAGTAAGAGTTTAAATATATTTTTTTCAAAAAAATCAGCCTCCATGGAGGCAGGTTTTTTGAAAAATTCAACAAAAATCATGATTTTACATTTCAAAAAATTCTTAAAAAATACAGACATACATAAAGGCATAACACACACATGTGTAAATTTTCAGGACGAAATAAGTTGAAATGAGGGTTGTGCCAAAAAGACAAATATGCGACTTTTCAACATATGATACTATTCATCCCAGTCCATGAATTTGTTCTTTTTGCATAGATCGGATCTCAAGGTATTCCATTTTGAAATTGTACACACATATACATCACATCCTTATGTACTTATACAAAAAATTCGGATTTTTTTAACCCAAAAAGTATGAATTTTGGGTTATTGCTCATCATCTGAGCAGGCAACTCTGTCATAGTCTTTACATCACAGCTTCAATCTCTTGAAATAAGCAGTGACAGTGAAAAATCAACACACATAGCACCCACATGGCCGGCGAGAGGCAACAAACCCCGGTCTGGTCATCACATCACTCACTCGGAGCGAGCGAGCGAGTGACTGGCATGCAGAGTTATGCACGTCCATGTCCAACCCAGTAACCGCTGGCAAGTGGCAACTGGCAACCTTGGTGGACCGCGCGTTGATCCTTTCCATGCGATGTGCGATGGTTCGGGACAGCAAACTGATCGCGCAGAGGACCCAAAGATGCTCTGGAACGTGACAACTTTCTTTAGTGCAACATGTTTATGTGCTCCTTCTACTTACCCATTTGGACACTTGTAACTGGACGGCCCGGCCGAAAGTTAATTTGGTTGGGTGTTTGGCCGTCTTCGTACTTACCAAAGCATCAAAACAGCTTATCCTAAAAAAAACAAATCTAATTGTCGCATACAAATTATATATCCCAAAACATAAATGAACGAACCTGCTGCAATCTTAATACGCTGGAACCAAAGGTTGGCATGAAGAAGAAACTCAATGCTTAACTAGTTTATAACTTCAGGCAACTAACTGAACGCTTTTAATTTCATAATCCAGGTACATTTTCCCCCAGGATATACTACTATACAAGGAGCTGGAGCTAGACAACCAAGAGACCAACAAAAACTCAAAACCATAATGGATAAGGTAATTTAGTGACCATCATCTATCTGGTGAGACTAACAAACAAATCAGAGCTACTCCCTCTGTAAACTGATATAAGAGTAGGGTGCCTCCAAAGCTTCTCGGTGCTCCATGTCAGTGTAGGGTGCCTGACAATATGGTCATTGATGACCAATGTAGCAACCACAAGCTCTTCGTCGTGCGGCGATGAGTCATCCGATGAACAAATGAAATTGTTGAAAAATAATAATCGACCCCACTATCCATGATACCTTGCGACCAAAGTCTCAAACACCTTGTGGTCGTGGTAGAGATGTGGCCGGTGAAGAGCACCTAGGCCTCCCTGTATAGGCAGTCGGCCTGTAGTAGCAGAGATGAGTGCAGCAGGCGGCCTTGCAGCATGAGGTGGACGGTGTTGGGTTCGATGGGTGTCGCCGGCGGCCGTGGTTTCTCTAGTACCGGAGGCAACGAAGAAAGCTCACAAACACCGGCAAGAATCCTCCAAAAGCAGGCGAGGGGCGGGGGATTTGTGTCGATGCGGCGGGGCTTTTGGGTGGTCGGCCTGGACAACAAGGAGCGGCCGAATACTTTGCCGAGGGGCAGGGGAGAGGTGCAGGCCAGGGAAGGGGGTATTTTCCACCGATGGGCGGCCCATGGGAGGACAAAGAGAGTACTCGCGTGCGTTCGCGTCCTGTCCATTTCGACGCAAACGCAACCCAATTTTAGACCGAAAATAGGTTAGACAAAAAACGAACACTCATTTGCGGACACTCATTTAAGCACAACCGTGCCTCTCGCGGAAGCAAAACCGTGACTCTCGCGAAAAAAACAAAAAACGTGTTTTTTTCGTTTCCGAAAGGCACGGTCGTGACTCTTGCGGAAAAAAATCGTGACTTTCGCGAAAGGAAAAAAAAGAAAATATGTTTTTTCACGTAAAAGAAATTATATATATATTTTCTGATCGAAAAGCTAAGGAAGCCCGGGGAAAACCAAAATGATAAAAAAACTGAAAAAAACCGTTTAAAAAGCCGAAAATGCGTGTGAAAAAGAAAACAAAATTCGAAGGGAGCGTCCAGAGCGCGACATGTGACGAATGTCTGAGAGCGTTGATCGTTGCGAGGCTTCCGAAGGAGCGCTCGTTAACTAGTTACTCCCCTGATTTGTGTCCGTTTCTCTCCTGACGCGAGCGGACCAAACGGAGTCGCCCGTTGGGGTTGGCCTAACAGATATCCTCTTCTTCGGTCAACCACGGGACGATACAAGAGGCATACTAGATAGTACTACTGGAGAGCCGCGGATCGATCGAGCAGCCGAGAGCGCAAAGCTAGGAAACGGAGATGGAGGCCGCCATCTTGAGCGGCTCCATCAAAATTATGCTGCCGAATCTCTTGTCGCTGGTTGAGAAGAGTTGGAATCTGAGCAAGGACATCATGAGGGACATCAAATTCCTCGAGAAGGAGCTCGGCATGATTGTCCGTTCCATCGACATGGAGCTCAACGCTCCGAGACAGGATCATGGAGCAGCCCTGCTGCTCCTGTCGATCGAAGATCTGCGCGAGCTGGCTCACGGGATAGAGGACTGCATCGACAGCCTCATGTATCGCGCGAGCTGGAAGCAGCAGTCTTCTCTGTTCCGCCGGCGCGTACAGTCCCCCAAGACGCTCCTCACTGGGCTGCAGTTTGCCCATAAGCTTCAGAGGATGAAGCAGATGGTGGTGGAGGCGCACGACCGGAGGCAGAGGTACCCCGTCCCCGCCCAGACCTCCGGTGATGTCCCGTCGCCCTCCTCTGCTTCGGATCCGCGCCTCGTGGACGCGGATCTCGTCGGCGTCGATGAGCACCGGGCGAAGCTCCTGGAGCAGCTGGCGGAAGCGGCCGAGGGGCAGCCGATGCAGCTCAAGGTGGTCTCTATCGTAGGGTGCTGGGGGTTGGGGAAGACCGCTCTTGCCGCCGATGTGTACAAAACACAAGCCGGCGGCGAGAGGTTCGACAAGCGCGCGTGGGTCTGTGCCGCGCTCAAGAGCCCAGGGGAGGTGCTGGCCGACATGCTCCGGGAATTCGGATCTGATTGCCAGGAAAGTGTGATGCTGGACACCTCCAATGTCTCCCAGATGTGCGTACAAGTCAGAAATCAGTTGGCCAAGAAGAGGTACTGTATTTAGAACTCTCTGCTTTACTTCTCGGATTCATTTCGCACTAATGTATTAATTTGGCATCACCTTGCTAGTACTAAGAGTGCTGAGTCAAAACTCAAAAGAGTCAACGGTAATATCTCAGTTTCCTTAATTACTCTGTGCTGTTGTAAGCAAGCCCTGAAAAATAAGCAGACTATGTGTTCTTCTGTTATCATGATTAAAATGAGTCACTCTCTAATGTTTCTCTTTTTCTGCTATGAGTTTTCATCTCTTAAAAACGAAAGATGTACTTGAACCTGATAATTTCTCTAGCTAGTTTGAGAAATTGCGGCCCTGCGACCACAGGTGTAATTGGTAGCAAAGTCATTATGTATAGCTGGCTTCAGAAAGGATGCAGATTAAATCATTTTCTCTTCTTGATTTGTTTTTCAGATATTTCATTGTAATCGATGACATTCAGACGCAAGTTCAGTGGAAAAAAATCAAATCAGCTTTCCCAGATGACAACGATGGAAGCAGCAGAGTTGTGGTGACGACAACTATTCAGTCAGTTGCTACTGCCTGCAGCTCTGAGAACGGCTATGTGCACAGAATGAGTAGACTCGATGAAAAATGCTCGAAGCGGTTATTCTCAGAGAAAGCTTGCCCGAAGAAATATTTGCATTACGACCAGCCTGATACAACAGCAATTCTGAACAAATGTTATGGCCAGCCCCTTGCCCTGATTACCATGGGTGAATTCTTGAAATCAATTGGTTGGCCGATTGGACGTACCTGTGAAGATGCATGCAACAACATTCGTTACCATATGGAGAACGGAGAGACCTTTGGTGATATGCGACGCGCTCTGATGCGTAGCTACGCCAGTCTGGGCGGCCATGCTCTCAAAGCCTGCTTGTTATATTTTGCCATGTTCCCGAGTGATCATCCCATGAGAAAGAAAAGCTTGTTGAGGCGATGGTCAGCTGAGGGGATTGTAGAAACCCAAGCTTCATGTGATGCCATGAAACTTGCAGCTGAAAATTTTGACGAGCTTATGGACCGGAACCTCATCGAACCCATCGGTGTAAGCAATAATGGTAACGTTAAGACTTGCCAAACTTATGGCATGATGCGTGAGTTCATTTTGCAGTTGTCAATCTCTCAGAACTTTGTAACTTTGTTTTGTGATGACAAGAAAGAGGCTGGCAAATATGCCCGGCGGCTTTCTCTCCATCATAAAAATGCTAAAGATGATGACAGGTTCAAGAATATTGATTTATCACTTGTCCGATCCCTGACAATCTTCGGGGAGGCATGTAAAACTGTACTCAACTTCGGCAAGTATGAACTGCTGCGGGTCCTTGATCTTGAAAAATGTGATGACTTGAAGGATGATCATATCAAAGGCATATGCAACCTGCTGCTGCTGAAGTATCTGAGCCTTGGGGGTAGTGTTACCGAACTTCCAGAGGATATTGCAAAACTGGAGCATTTGGAGGCACTTGATGTGAGGAAAACAAAGGTGAATATACTGCCGGTGGAAGTTTTCTTGTTGCCCTGTTTAATGCACATATTGGGAGAGTTTAGGATTTCAGGAAAAGTCTATAAAGAGTGTTTTCCTCAAAAAGAAGACAGGCAATGAAGTACAGAAGTTTCTTTCCGAAGGAAAAAGTAACATCGAAACTCTAGCAGGATTTATCACCGATGGAAGTGAAGGGTTTCTTCATCTCATGGGCCATATGAATAGATTGAGGAAGGTGAAGATTTGGTGTAAGCCATCTGCAGCTGCTAGTAGCACTGACTGGTCCGATCTTATGAGGGCCATTCAACAGTTCATTCAGGACAGAAAGGACGAAAATAGTGATACTACACGTTCTTTATCGCTTCATTTCGATGAATGCTCTGGAGATTTCCTGGATTCCATACAAGGACCCTGCTACCTCAGCTCTCTGAAATTACATGGCAACTTAACTATATTGCCTCAGTTTGTTGTATCACTTCGGGGTCTCAAGGAGCTTTGCCTTTCGACTACTAAACTTACAACTGGTGTTCTTGAAGCTTTGAGTAGTTTGAGCCACCTGCAGTATTTAAAACTGATTGCTGATGAAATTGAGGAGTTTAGTATAGGAGTCCATGCACTGCCCAGGCTTCTACGCCTCTGTTTTGAGCTGCAATGTCCAACATTGCCCACAATCAAACAAGGAGCTATGCGGTTTCTCGTCACACTCCAGCTTCTTTGCAAAGATATAAATGGCCTTTCTGTCATCAATATTGAATGTTTCAAACACCTTGAGGAGGTCATCCTTCATCCTAGAGTCAGTCAAGAAGCCCAGAAACAATGGGAGAAGGCCGCTGAGGAACACCCGAATGGGCCAAAAGTTTTGTTGTTCAAATCTGGTGATGAAGCAGAGAGTTCAAATGATCAACTGAATCCAGCATTCAGTCGCATGGGGATTTCTGAAGTTTGTCCTCCTTTAAATGAGTCAGCGAGCAGCATCGTGGTGTCTTAAGCAGGATCTCGATTCTTGATTCAGCATGCTGGTCAGTTTTTTGGATTACTTCTCTGTAGTTTTACTTTATGTATCACCTTAATTTCGAACCTTCCTCTGGAGTGTAGACGACCTATTATTGGCGTTAAGTCAATGGAGTGGAACGTCCTTTGTGCTGATTTAACTACCGTGCAGCTTAATAATGAAAGGGATGCCTTTATATGTGATATTTATTGATCTAGGAAATTTTCAGTTAGCTCGATGTATAAGGCGCTTGTTACTGCAGGCTTTAGGTGTTGAAGTAGGCATATATACATGTACTTACGCACTCCTCTCAAAGTCAGTAAAGAAATATAAGAGTGTTTAGTGAGTACTTGTTTTGAGGAGTTCTAGCTAATCAGAACTGGAATAGCAGTATGCTTTGTGCTTTTCGTAATCAGGAGGAGACCATTCATTGTCATTCCTTAACTGACGGCATTAGGATCACTTACTTATGTTGGTGTTAGTGCTTTGCATTCCTCCATATGGCTTTCCACAATGATGATGTGAATGACCAAAAAAAACATTATGTCTAATCATCTACAGGCTATGTACATCTATCAACTGGCTACAGTCGTGGCCAATGTTGTCGCGAACGGATCAGCAGGAGGCCATGAGGGAGTGTAGCAACAAGCTGGGTCAACTTATCGGAGGGTTTATGTCTAAAATTGGGTCATGGTTCAGTAATACCTGAGTTCTTTATTTTTGTAACGTACGACTTTGTAAAAAACTGGTTGTGTGCACCCTTGGGTGCTGAGATCTGCAGAGCTATTCTGCCATTTTTCTGAATAAATAAAAAACTGCGGTGTCTGTTTATTCTTGTTGTGCAGCATATGGTGTCGGTAGAACGAGATCCACTTACTAGATAGGACTGAGCTGCCTGTTACTGCCAACGATGGCTAATGTTGCGAACTCATTTACTGAACCAACATGTACCTACCAGAAAGTTCAAAACAGTCTCATACGTGTCTTGCTTATATTCACTTAAACATTTACTTTGATCCAAATCAAGGCACATTCCCTGTAAAAAGAAGAAAAAAGAAAAGAGAAGAAAGACACAATATTTTGCAAAATGCAACTACCAAAGTAAAATCAGGGCTTACTTTTTGGTTTTGGTTTGAGCAGAGGGTGCCGGCCTAACTGCTGGAGCGCGCAGCGACTGAATACACAGCTTCACAGCCAAGAAGATGCACCCACGGCAGCAGCCGGTGGGGTGTACTCGAAACTGGGATGATCGATGTTGTAAAGGTGGACTGGCCTGGTAAAAATCAGCCAGGGTGGGGAGGGCGATGCCCTTGGAGATGGATTAGCCGGCCACCTGTGTCTTGATTTCGACCAGGCCGGCGTCACTGAGCTATCTGCCCGTTGTGATCGACATGTACGTTTCCTGGCTTATAGTTTTGGTTGGTTGTTGATGCATCTTATATCTGGGTGTCGCTTGTGTTAATTACTATTGTTTTTTTTAGGAGTGTTAATTACTATTGTTGGGTGCTTTTTTTTTTGCAGCAAGAGCAAAGGCTGCGGAGGCCACGTCTCCTTTTGCAGCAAACAAAACTGATTCTCACAGTACATTCGCCCATGGGAATTCTCAAAGCTTTGTCTTGAACATCCTGAGAGTTTGCGGTTTGTGCACATCACTATATCTTGCTCAATTACACTAACTCATCGCAGGGCAGAGAGTTTTAATACTCCCTCCGTTCCTCAATATAAGGTGTATTATTTTTCCAAAAAGTCAAACTTCTCTAAGTTTGACCAAGTTTATAGACAAAAATATCAATATCTAGAATACCAAATCATTATCACTAGATTCATCATGAACTATATTTTTACATTTTATATATTTAGTATTATAAATCTTTATATATTTTGCTGTAAACTTGGTCAAACGTAGACAACAGTTGACTTTTTAAAAAATTAATACACCTTATATTTAGGAACGGAGGGAGTAGTTTGCAAACAAGAATGCCGGGACACTCCTTCCATACAATGTAGAAAGAACAAAGCTAACAAATTAAGTTACGGGAGATTAACTTGGTGGATAAAAGCAATCTTCCCCGTTGAGGTGTACGTAGATGACGAGTTTCAGCCAAGCCTTGCTTCCCGTTGTATAACCTGAAAATGGACAATTTGTTCAAACAATGTTACTCGATGCTAAACATTGGCCCCAGAGTCTTGCTACCTTTCATCATCTATTTTACCTCTCCAGCAAATTTAATCAAGATTGTTGTCCTGGGCCTCTGCTGGCCTTCAATTGGCACAAAATGTGCTGTCACCACCGCGGGAAAGCCAGCATTATCCAGTACGCCCTATAAGAAATTCAAAAAGTGTTCAGGCATTCATTGTTCATCCAAACGACATGTTACACTTGGATATTTGAGCTGGAGCTCCCACCCTTACAATCCCTGCAACAAAAGCTCCACAGTTGAATGCCCCCATGTCTTTCGGCACGGAAATGAACCTGATCAAACAAAAAAGGGGCCCACGTTTTAGACTTGTAGCGGAAGGGAGACATTCTGTAGAAAAGAAAAAAGAGTCCATCAAACCGGTTAACAAGAAGCTCCTTCTCACTAATCATGTATTCATCCTCATGTTCTGTTCCTTTCTCAAGCGAGTCAGCCACCTGCAAACAATAAGAAAGCATCTATCAGGATAAGCAATCAAATAAGTGCACTCACTCCAGTGATGAGTAATATAGCCACAGGCTCTCATTAATATCAACACATATTATAAATGGATTCCACAAACAACAGGGAATTGTATAAAATATTAGAATTATAAATCTTCTTGTGTAGGAGTTTCAGGACCAGCCTTCGTCCGCAGACAGTATGTATGACTCTGAAGAACAAGGGTAAGCCGGTCATGTCGCCTGGGATACAGGGCATAGAAGGAAGGGACTGGGGGTTATATCTTTCTAGTTTATTCTTCTCATAGGTTAGGCTAGATGATCAATATGGGGTATATGCTAATGCTATCGAAATGAGTGCATCATTTAAAACCACAGAATATTAGGCCATACTACTACAAAGAGTGGAAATTAGGAGAACACTACTCGAAAGATTCTTCTTTGTGTGAATAATAACATTACAAACAGCACAAAAATGTGAAAATATCGTTCATGTTAAGTTTTCCATCCAAGCTCTTCTTTAGTGAGAGAAATTACTGGAAATGGAAATTACTGGAAATATTATCTTTTTGACTTCCATCCTATTTCAACATCCTGACTTATTTCATATTCCAAATCACGAGTCAGAATTCAGAAAGACAGAAACCAAATAACATTTTCCAGATGTTCTTGGTTAGGTAGTCTGGCAGAAATATCAAACACCCTGGCAGCTAGGTATAAGCCTTTTTATCAGGTGTAATACTCAGGCGGGTCAGACCACTAACAGACAAGTTCATCCAGCAATCTTTTGACAGGACATGAGGACAACAAAGAATGTGCACAGTGAAAGGAAAAAACTAAGAAGTTAAGTGCACCCTTTACAAGAAACAGAGTAGGAATAAAATGTACAGAATAGATTACCTTTCCAAACAGTACTTTCCATACTGTGCTGTGAATGAATGATAAAATGCCCAGCAGTCGAGTCTCTCGTCTATTCCCCTGGATTGATTATTACAATCATTAACATGACTATCTCAACAGGATAAAAAATTATAGAAAGCATTAGGTATGTATAGAATAAGACAATAAAGGAGGTCAATGATGTAAATTTGGAGAACGCACGGAACCCTTAGAGAAATGATAGCCTATGAATATTCATATTTATGAAGTCCACACAAAATTGTGAGGTCACACTAAATTGTTATTATTCAATCAGTTCAAAAATTAATTTAACATTACGTTGTCTAAATTACAATTCAAACCGACAACTCTATCCAGATATTGTGCTATGATTTCCTCTTTAAAGAAAGACATGTGATACAAGCAGCAAGTTCGTTATCCAAAATAAGTTATGCAAGTAAAAGGCCATGACTATGGCATGCCACTCACAAGTCATAACAAAGAGCGAGGAAGTATATGAAGCAATAGACAAGTACTCTACTACAGAGCCATATTCTGGACCAAGAAAATCATGGAATAAGGAAATAATTATGCATCAAACCTTCTCCCTGTGACACAGCAGTTCAAGAACTCTTGCACCAACAGCATAACCAGCATCCTCCAGCCTGTATAAATCATAAAAGAAGAGAAACAAATGTTACACTAAGCATCAAAGAATATTAACCATGAAAATGGAGCAATGCATTTCTAGTGAGAAACATTGTCGAACGTCCTTGCATGATTTAGCACAATAACATCACCGTCTCCATTCTCCAATGAGAAGTAACGAGATAGTGTCTTATATGGTAATGTAACAAAGTAGAGAAATGGATACACTGAAACATTAGAGCTGCAGGGAATGGCCCAACCAAATGTTATAGTCGCATCATATGGCATATCAGAGAAACATCTCAACATATGAAAAAGTAATTGTGAACCTTTACATTATCTTAAATTCCGGATGATTTAAGAAACTAGCATACAGTAAGTGGCAAACAACATAGCACCTTAAACTTTATGTGACCTGGATATCAACATATGAAAAAGTAATTGTGAACCTTTACATTATCTGAAACTCCAGATGATTTAAGACACTAGCATACAGTAAGTGGCAAACAACATAGCACCTTAAACTTTATGTGACCTGGATATCAAAGAGTAGCATGTGCTGACTAAAAATGGTTGTACCACACCAGGTACCAACCAAGTATTTTCTACCACAAACAGACATGCAAATAAGAAATAGAGACTACCTCCGTTCCAGCTCAGCAATGTTGTCAACTTGTGTCTGGTTGTATTGAACTAACTCTGAGAACAAGAATGCAAACGCACTCAAACTGACCTATGAAATACACAGAACATTTATTAAGCATGTACGATAACAAAATAAGGAAACAAATAGAATATTTTGCCACAAGTTACGAACTACAAACGGAAGAATGAATGTGCCACTACCTCTTACATTCAAATCCTTTCACATTTAGGAAGCAACACATTCTCATACTGCAACCAGGGCAGAGGAGAAGAAATATATTTAGCTTTAAAAATATATGCAAGTACCACTAAGGGGCATAGTAACTTTCACTTCAATATATTTATGCTATTTATTTAACCCATCATTTAATGCAAGAGTTGTTGTTTGTTATTGTATTTAGCCCTTTTCAAGAAACTGGTCCTCCTTAGTGCTTAGAGGGAAGCAACTACAGTTTAGGTTCACGTTCACTTGAATGTACTTCAGAGAAAATTGAGAAACCATTTGGAGTATTTATCATGTAGTACTAATGTGATAACTTGCTATAGGAAACGTGTCTGCATGATACAAAAATATATTGGCACAAATACAAGTAGCCGCTGTCAAAAGCTTCAATTTAACTTCAGAAAGGAAAATACCAATGAAAATAAATGAATGCCACTCCAGTATACATTCAAATACTTTCACATTTACGAAGTAAGTACACATTTGCATATTGCAATCAAGGTAGAATAAAAGCAAGATTTGAGCTCTAAAAAACATTATCCAATTGAAAACATCACGGAGGTGCACAGTCACTTTCACTTCAATACAGTTTGTTGATATGCACAATATTAACGAATTTCCTTCCATTCCTGAAGAAACACATGAACAGAGTAGTTGGCTTGGGCAATAGTTTCTGAACATCTCCAATGGAAGCTACTGCTAGAGATACATATTAGTTTCCTTTATAGGACGTGTTATTCCCAATTTTCATAAGAGGTTTTGTGTATATTTCCACATGTACTTAGTATGTTTGTACTGGCCCTTGGCCTCCAGGACATACAGGTTGCCTATCTCATTACAGCTACCAGTACCACCCTGCAATCGGTTCCAACTTTCAACTCCAATTGCATACTACTGCATAACAAAAAAATACCCCCACAGTTACAGACCATAGTAAAAAACAGTCGTGCTGCTGAAACTAACTGACCAGGATCTGAAACAATTTCCCTTCAACTACTCCCCTAACCCATGAACTTGCTTTGGTTACCTATACCTGACTAACGGCATCTGAGGGAATTATGTGGGGAAGACGTGTACCTCTTGTCTGCCACGACCGAGAGGCTTATCGAGCACGTTTGCGTACTGTTTCGCCTTCCCCACGCCGATCATCTTGTCCAGCCTCCTCTGTGGTCTCCCTCCCTCCGGGTTTCTTCAGACTTCTTGGGGTTTCTCGAAATACTTATGACCAAGCTGAGGCCGTACAGGGGTTCCTGGGTTCCCTCTTTCTATGCTGCAACGGTAGAAGTGAGGCAGTTTCTGAGACGTTTAGACTGCACAACTGAATTATGCGCATTACTAGAGTTCAGTCCATGAATCAATTCTGTATTCAGCATGCAGGAAAGGTGCTCTAGAATAATGGCACGGAGCAAATTGCATGAAACAAACATCACCAGTAATTGAAGGATAATGAAAACTGATATAAGAGGTAGGCAGTTTCTAAAACCATCTGGGAAGAACTGATATGTCATACACGCAAACAGAATCGTTGCTCTAGAGTATGTAAGATGCCAAGATCACATAGTCCTTCTTTCACAATTTACATGTTCTTGCAATGCTATTTAAGTACAGTTGCGTACATGTCTGTTCCCTAACATCTTTGCTACAAATCCTTCTTTGCTAGCATCTTAGACTATGGGCTGATGACAATGAAGAATTGTGATATTTTTGTTACAATGGTCTGTATGGAGCCACTGAAATTCATGCACCTTCAGAAATTCTTAGGCTAGGCCATGCGGTCCTGGGATGCCAGAGGCTCTAAAGCAACAAAAATTTGTTTGGGAGTATGGCATGACAGAGCAGCAGCAATGGCATACAGAGCATGATGAAAAATGAAATACTACTAGCATACAGCGGCGGCGTCGTTTCTGGTCGCACAGCAGAAGAAGCACAGAGGGAAGCGGCAGTACCAGTGGACGGGAGGAGCGCGGGCCGGACAGATCGGGAGCCGGGGATGTCGATGACTGTGGATCTGCTCGCAGGGAGGCCGGGACGGGCGGGGGCGGAGGCGGGGGAGGTTGACGTGTGGAGGCGCGGGCGGGGACGGAGCGGCCTGGATCCGGAGCTGGACTGGAAGGCGGCGGTGGAGACGGGGACAGGCACGGCGGGTGGGGCCGGCGGCGATCCGACGGGAGGCGAGGTCGGGTGTGAGCGGGACGAAACCAGACAAGTGAGAGAGATGGTAGAGAAAACGAAGGTGGGAAGGGGAATTACGGTGGTGGTTTTGCGTAATTTTTCTGAAGTTTTTTTTTTGAGACACAATTTTTTTCCTTTTTTTTTGAGGGGCACAATTTGTTTTTTGAGACAAACTGCAAAGCTTTATTACTCCGTCACAATGTTTACAGGGACGAAATCAAGTTCGTTGGGTTGGCCTAACCAAGCATGGCGGCCAACTCCGAGAGATAAAGCGTGCTTTACTAGTTTGTGAGCCTCGATATTCGACCTCCTAAATTCGTGAATAATATTACAAGTTTCAAAGATAACCTATATTGCATTGCATGATCTCATGCACAATTGCACCGTAGCTCCCTTTATATAAATGGTGAATATCGTCAACGGCCACCTTGCAATCCGATGCAACATGAATCCTTCTGGCATAGAGATCCTCCGCGAGTGCCAGGGCCTCCCCGATTGCGAATGTCTCTAGGACACCGGGGTCTGACAGATTTGGAAATACCGCTGCCGATGCTCCCATGAAAACACCATCTCGGTCTCTACAGACTGCTGCCACTGCTCCATTCAATCTTCCCACTGCTGCGTCTACATTGACTTTGGATAATCCCTCCGGAGGTGCAAGCCAATGATTTGGCCTACGTTGGGCCGCCCCTCTGCCTACCCCTCCTGGCTGCTGTAGTGCCCTTAACTCTTGTATATAAGATGTAACAAAACTGTGAATAGCGAAAGGGGTTTGGAAGATATCCTCGTACACGGCCTTTCTTCGTGAATTCCACAGCGCCCAGAGGGTAACCACAAACGCAAGAAAATCATCCTGGTTGAGAGCTTCGTGCATGACAAACAGCCACTTCTTTGGATTTTCTTCTCTACATGTGCTCAGCCTGTCCAAAACAGCATCTGATGACAGTGCCCAGGTGCTCCTAGATACCGAGCAGTCCACAAAAGTGTGACGCCAAGTATCCACAGACCCGCATAAGCAACAAGCCCTGGAAGATGACATGTTCCTGTGGTGGAGAAGTGCAGCTGTAGGGATCGAGTTTCGAGCTAGTCTCCACATAAAAAACTTCAGCTTAGATGGGACCCGAATCTGCCATAGATCAGTCCAGCCTTGCTCGGCAACTTGAGAGTCGGAGGAGCCGCCCTGCTCATACAGCCAAGCTTCCCGACTTAACTTCATTCGTTGAATCATTCGGTATGCTGAACGGACTGAAAAGAAACCCTTTCGCTCCTCGGCCCAAGCCCAAAAGTCATCAACCTGTCTTGTACATAGGGGACTTTGTAGGATGGCCTCTCCATCTAACGGTATGAACACCGAGCGCACCAAGTTTTCGTTCCAGGTAGACGATGTGTGGTCAATCAGTTCAGCCACCAGCCTCGGTGGGTCATCAATTAAGCAAGCAATTGGCCTCCTTGCATGTGATCTCGGCAACCAGTTATCCTCCCAAATTTTGGTTGATTCTCCATCTCCAATTCCACGAACCAAACCTTGCACCATTATGTCCCGGCCATCGAGGACAGCTCGCCAAATCTGCGAGGGGTGTGATCCCAGGGATGCACCAAAGATGTCTGTATGAGGATAGTAGACTGCTTTCAGGATCCTCGCGCTTAAAGACAGTGGATTTTGCAACATACGCCATGACTGCCGAGCTAAAAGCGCCAAGTTAAACATCTCCATGTCTCGAAAACCAAGACCTCCTAGGTTCTTCGGTAAAGTCATCACGTCCCAAGCCACCCAGCTAGGCTTCTGTTTTCCTTGTTTGCTCCCCCACCAGAACTGTCTGATTAGCGAAGTAACACTTTCACATAGGCCCCGAGGAAGACGGAAACATGCCATAGAGTAAACTGGGATTGCCTGAGCAATCGCCTTGATCAGAACTTCTTTCCCTGCGGAGGATAAGAGTTTTTCCATCCACCCTCTCACCTTTTCCCATACATGATCCCGCAAGTACTTGAAGGTCCCGTTCTTCGAGTGACCGACCTCGGTTGGCATACCTAGGTACCTGTCACTGAGTGACTCATTTTGCACATTCAGGATGTTTTTCATCTCATTTCTGACCTGTTGTGGGCATCCTCTGCTGAAAAAGATTGATGACTTATCGTGATTTATCCTCTGTCCTGATGCCGAACAGTATGTATTCAGTAGGTTTGATACCGCTACTGCCCCCTCATTCCCTGACTTAAAAAGCAGCAGGCTGTCATCTGCGAAAAGAAGATGGTTCACGGCTGGGGCCGTAGGTGCCACCTTTAATCCTACAATGTTTGATGATGAAGAACTGGTTTTCAGGAGGCACGAAAGGCCCCCCGCTGCAATTAAGAAAAGGTAAGGGGATATCGGATCTCCCTGCCTTATACCTCTGCTTGGTACAAATTGATCAAGCTTTTCTCCATTAAAGAGAACTGAAAAGGAAATAGACCGGACCATGTGTTTGGGAACGTAGCAGAATTTTAAAATTTTCTATGCATCACCAAGATCAATCTATGAAGTCATCTAGCAACGAGGGAGAGAGGAGTGCATCTACATACCCTTGTAGATCATGAGCGGGAGCGTTCAAGAGAACGGGGATGATGGAGTCGTACTCGTCGTGATCCAAATCACCGATGACCAAGTGCAGAATGGACGGCACCTCCGCGTTCAACACACGGACGGAGCGGATGACGTCTCCTCCTTCTTGATCCAACAAGGGGGAAGGAGAGGTTGATGAACATCCAGCAGCACGACGGCGTGGTGGTGGATGCAGCAGTGATCGCAGCAGGGCTTCGCCGAGCTTCTGCGAGAGGGAGAGGTGTAGCAGGGGAGAGGGAGGCGCCAAGACTTGAGGTGCCGCTGCCCTCCCTCCCCCCCTTTATATAGGCCCCCTGGGGGGCGCCGGCCCTAGGAGATGGGATCTCCTTGGGGGGCGGCGGCCAAGGGGGAGGCTTGCCCCCAAGGCAAGTGGAGGCGCCCCCCACCCTAGGGTTTCCAACCCTAGGCGCAGGGGGGCAAGGGGGCGCACCAGCCCACTATGGGCTGGTTCCCCTCCCAACTTCAGCCCATGGGGCCCTCCGGGATGGGTGGCCCCACCCGGTGGACCCCCGGGACCCATCCGGTGGTCCCAGTACAATACTGGTGACCCCGAATCTTTCCCGATGGCCGAAACTGCACTTCCTATATATAATTCTTCACCTCCGGACCATTCCGGAACTCCTCGTGACGTCCAGGATCTCATCTGGGACTCCGAACAACTTTCGGATTACTACATACTCATATCTATACAACCCTAGCGTCACCGAACCTTAAGTGTGTAGACCCTACGGGTTCGGGAGACATGCAGACATGACCGAGACGACTCTCTGGTCAATAACCAACAGCGGGATCTGGATACCCATGTTGGCTCCCACATGCTCCTCGATGATCTCATCAGATGAACCACGATGTCGAGGACTTAATCAATCCTGTATTCAATTCCCTTTGTCAATCGGTACGTTACTTGCCCGAGACTCGATCGTCGGTATCCCAATACCTTGTTCAATCTCGTTACCGGCAAGTCACTTTACTCGTACCGTAATGCATGATCCCGTGATCAACCACTTGATCACATTGAGCTCATTATGATTATGCATTACCGAGTGGGCCTAGAGATACCTCTCCGTCATACGGAGTGACAAATCCCAGTCTCGATTCGTGCCAACCCAACAGACACTTTCGGAGATACCTGTAATGTACCTTTATAGTCACCCAGTTACGTTGTGACGTTTGGCACACCCAAGGTACTCCTACGGTATCCGGGAGTTGCACAATCTCATGGTCTAAGGAAATGATACTTGACATTCAGAAAAGCTACAACAAACGAACTACACGATCTTTGAGCTAAGCTTAGGATTGGGTCTTGTCCATCACATCATTCTCCTAATGATGTGATCCCGTTATCAATGACATCTAATGTCCATAATCAGGAAACCATGACTATCCTTTGATCAACGAGCTAGTCAACTAGAGGCTCACTAGGGACATGTTGTGGTCTATGTATTCACACATGTATTACGATTTCCGGATAACACAATTATAGCATGAACAATAGACAATTATCATGAACAAAGAAATATAATAATAACCATTTTATTATTGCCCCTAGGGCATATTTCCAACAGTCTCCCACTTGCACTAGAGTCAATATTCTAGTTACATTGTGATGAATCGAACACCCATGCAGTTCTGGTGTTGATCATGTTTTGCTCTAGGGAGAGGTTTAGTCAACGGATCTGCTACATTCAGGTTTGTATATACTTTACAAATATCTATGTCTCTATTTTGAACACTTTCACGAATGGAGTTGAAGCGACGCTTGATATGCCTGGTCTTCCTGTGAAACCTGGGCTCCTTGGCAAGGGCAATAGCTCCAGTGTTGTCACAGAAGAGAGTCATCGGCCCCGACACATTGGGTATGACTCCTAGGTTGGTGATGAACTCCTTCACCCAGATTGCTTCTTGTGCTGCCTTCGAGGCTGCCATGTATTCTGCTTCACATGTAGATCCCGCCACAACGCTTTGCTTGCAACTGCACCAGCTTACTGCCCCACCATTCAAAATATACATGTATCCGGTTTGTGACTTAGAGTCATCCAGATATGTGTCGAAGCTAGCATCGACGTAACCCTTTACGACGAGCTCTTCGTCACCTCCATAAACGAGAAAACTTTCCTTGGTCCTTTTCAGGTACTTCAGGATATTCTTGACCGCTGTCTAGTGTTCCATGCCGGGATTACTTTGGTACCTTCCTACCAAACTCACGGCAAGGTTTACATCAGGTCTGGTACACAGCATAGCATACATGATAGACCCTATGGCCGAGGCATAGGGGACGACACTCATCTTTTCTCTATCTTCTGCCGTGGTCGGGCATTGAGCCATGCTCAATCTCGTACCTTGCAATACAGGCAAGAACCCCTTCTTTGACTGATCCATTTTGAACTTCTTCAATATCTTGTCAAGGTACGTACTCTGTGAAAGACCAATGAGGCGTCTCGATCTATCTCTATAGATCTTGATGCCTAATATATAAGCAGCTTCTCCAAGGTCCTTCATTGAAAAACACTTGTTCAAGTAGGCCTTTATGCTTTCCAAGAATTCTATATCATTTCCCATCAACAGTATGTCATCCACATACAATATGAGAAAGGCTACAGAGCTCCCACTCACTTTCTTGTAAATGCAGGCTTCTCCATAAGTCCGCATAAACCCAAACGCTTTGATCATCTCATCAAAGCGAATGTTCCAACTCCGAGATGCTTGCACCAGCCCATAAATCGAGCGTTGGAGCTTGCACACCTTGTCAGCATTCTTAGGATCGACAAAACCTTCCGGCTGCATCATATACAATTCTTCCTTAAGGAAACCATTAAGGAATGATGTTTTGACGTCCATTTTCCATATCTCATAATCATAGAATGCGACAATTGCTAACATGATTCGGACGGACTTCAGCTTCGTTACGGGTGAGAAAGTCTCATCGTAGTCAACCCCTTGAACTTGTCGATAACCCTTAGCGACAAGCCGAGCTTTATAGATGGTCACATTACCATCCGCGTCTGTCTTCTTCTTAAAGATCCATTTATTTTCTATGGCTCGCCGATCGACGGGCAAGTCGGTCAAAGTCCATACTTTGTTTTCATACATGGATCCTATCTCGGATTTCATGGCTTCCAGCCATTTGTCGGAATCCGGGCCCGCCATCGCTTCTTCATAGTTTGAAGGTTCACCGTTGTCTAACAACATGATTTCCAAGACAGGGTTACCGTACCACTCTGGTGCGGAACGTGTCCTTGTGGACCTACGAAGTTCAGTAGCAACTTGATCTGAAGTTTCATGATCATCATCATCAACTTCCTTTCTAGTCGGTGCAGGCACCTCAGGAACATTTTCTTGAGCTGCGCCACTTACCGGTTCAAGAGGTAATACTTCATCAAGTTCTACCTTCCTCCCACTTATTTCTTTCGAGAGAAACTCTTTCTCTAGAAAGGACCCATTCTTGGCAACAAAGATCTTGCCCTCGGATCTGAGGTAGAAGGTATACCCAATAGTTTCTTTAGGGTATCCTATGAAGACACATTTTTCCAATTTGGGTTCGAGCTTTTCAGGTTGAAGTTTCTTCACATAAGCATCACATCCCCAAACTTTTAGAAACGATAGCTTAGGTTTCTTCCCAAACCATAATTCATACGGTGTCGTCTCAACGTCGACGGAGCCCTATTTAAAGTGAATGCGGCAGTCTCTAAAGCATAGCCCCAAAATGAGAGCGGTATATCGGTAAGAGACATCATAGATCGCACCATATCCAATAGAGTGCGATTACGACGTTCGGACACACCGTTACGCTGAGGTGTTCCAGGCGGCGTGAGTTGTGAAACGATTCCACATTTCCTTAAGTGTGTGCCAAATTCGTGACTTAAATATTCTCCCCCACGATCTGATCGTAAGAACTTTATTTTTCTGTCGCGTTGATTCTCAACCTCACTATGAAATTCCTTGAACTTTTCGAAGGTCTCAGACTTGTGTTTCATTAAGTAGACATACCCATATCTACTCAAGTCATCAGTGAGAGTGAGAACATAACGATAGCCACCGCGAGCCTCAACACTCATTGGACCGCACACATCAGTATGTATGATTTCCAATAAGTTGGTTGCTCGCTCCATTGTTCCTGAGAACGGAGTCTTGGTCATCTTACCCATGAGGCATGGTTCACACGTGTCAAATGATTCGTAATCAAGGGACTCTAAAAGTCCATCTGCATGGAGCTTCTTCATGCGTTTGACATCTATGTGACCAAGGCGGCAGTGCCACAAGTATGTGGGACTATCATTATCAACCTTACATCTTTTGGTATTCACACTATGAATATGTGTAGCATTACGCTCGAGATTCATTAAGAATAAACCATTCACCATCGGAGCATGACCATAAAACATATCTCTCATATAAATAAAACAACCATTATTCTCGGATTTAAATGAGTAGCCATCTCGTATTAAACGAGATCCTGATACAATGTTCATGCTCAAAGCTGGCACTAAATAACAATTATTGAGGTTTAAAACTAATCTCGTAGGTAAATGTAGAGGTAGCGTGCCGACGGCGATCACATCGACCTTGGAACCATTACCGACGCGCACCGTCACCTCGTCCTTCGCCAGTCTCCGCTTATTCCGCAGCTCCTGCTTTGAGTTACAAATGTGAGCAACCGCACCGGTATCAAATACCCAGGAGCTACTACGAGTACTGGTATGGTACACATCAATTACATGTATATCACATATACCTTTCGTGATGCCGGCCTTCTTGCCCGCTAAGTAATTGGAGCAGTTCCGCTTCCAGTGACCATTTCCCTTGCAATAAAAGCACTCGGTCTTGGGCTTGGGTCCATTCTTTGGCTTCTTCCCGGCAGCTTGCTTACCGGGCGCGGCAACTCCCTTGCCGTCCTTCTTGAAGTTCTTCTTACCCTTGCCTTTCTTGAACTTAGTGGTTTTATTCACCATCAACACTTGATGTTCCTTTTTGACTTCTACCTCGGCTGATTTCAGCATAGCAAATACTTCAGGAATGGTCTTTTCCATCCCCTGCATATTGAAGTTCATCACAAAGCTCTTGTAGCTCGGTGGAAGCGACTGAAGGATTCTGTCAATGACCGCGTCATCCGGGAGATTAACTCCCAGCTGAGTCAAGCGATTATGCAACCCAGACATTTTGAGTATGTGCTCACTGACAGAACTATTTTCCTCCATCTTACAGCTGAAGAACTTGTCGGAGACTTCATATCTCTCGACCCGGGCATGAGCTTGGAAAACCATTTTCAGCTCTTCGAACATCTCATATGCTCTGTGTCGCTCAAAACGCTTTTGGAGCCCCGGTTCTAAGCTGTAAAGCATGCCGCACTGAACGAGGGAGTAATCATCAGCACGTGTCTGCCAAGCGTTCATAACGTCTTGGTTCTGTGGGACGGGTGCGTCACCTAGCGGTGCTTCTAGGACATAATCTTTCTTGGCAGCTATGAGGATGATCCTCAGGTTCCGGACCCAGTCCGTATAGTTGCTGCCATCGTCTTTTAGCTTGGTTTTCTCTAAGAACGCGTTGAAGTTGAGGACAACGTGGGCCATTTGATCTACAAGACATATTGTAAAGATTTTAGACTAAGTTCATGATAATTAAGTTCATCTAATCAAATTATTAAATGAACTCCCACTCAGATAGACATCCCTCCAGTCATCTAACTATAACATGATCCGAGTTAACTAGGCCGTGTCCGATCATCACGTGAGACGGACTAGTCAACATCGGTGAACATCTTCATGTTGATCATATCTTCTATACGACTCATGCTCGACCTTTCGGTCTTCTGTGTTCCGAGGCCATGTCTGTACATGCTAGGCTCGTCAAGTCAACCTAAGTTTATTGCGTGTGTAAATCTGTCTTACACTCATTGTATTCGAACGTTAGAATCTATCACACCCGATCATCACGTGGTGCTTCGAAACAACGAACCTTCGCAACGGTGCACAGTTAGGGGGAACACTTTCTTGAAATTATTACAAGGGATCATCTTATTTAAGCTACCGTCGTTCTAAGCAAATAAGATGTAAAACATGATAAACATCACATGCAATCAAATAGTGACATGATATGGCCAATATCATTTGCTCCTTTGATCTCCATCTTCGGGGCTCCATGATCATCGTTGTCACCGGCATGACACCATGATCTCCATCATCGTGTCTTCTTGAAGTTGTCTCGTCATCTATTACTTCTACTACTATGGCTAACGCTTTAGCAATAAAGTAAAGTAATTACATGACGTTTATGTTGACACGCAGGTCATAAATAAATAAAGACAACTCCTATGGCTCCTGCCGGTTGTCATACTCATCGACATGCAAGTCGTGATTCCTATTACAAGAACATGATCAATCTCATACATCACATATATCATTCATCATTCATCACAACCTTTGGCCATATCACATCACAAAACACTTGCTGCAAAAACAAGTTAGACGTCCTCTAATTGTTGTTGCAAGTTTTTACGTGGCTGCTATAGGTTTCTAGCAAGAACGTTTCTTACGTACGCCAAAACCACAATGTGAATTGCCAATTTCTATTTACCCTTCATAAGGACCCTGTTCATCGAATCCGATCCGACTAAAGTGGGAGAGACAGACACCCGCCAGCCACCTTATGCAAGTAGTGCATGTCAGTCGGTGGAACCGATCTCACGTAAGCGTACGTGTAAGGTTGGTCCGGGCCGCTTCATCCCACGATGCCGCCGAATCAAGATAAGACTAGTAACGGCAAGCAAATTGACAATATCGACGCCCACAACTACTTTGTGTTCTACTCGTGCATAGTAACTACGCATAGACCTAGCTCATGATGCCACTGTTGGGGAACGTAGCAGAATTTTAAAATTTTCTACGCATCACCAAGATCAATCTATGGAGTCATCTAGCAATGAGGGAGAGAGGAGTGCATCTACATACCCCTGTAGATCACGAGCGGAAGCGTTCAAGAGAACGGGGATGATGGAGTCGTACTCGCCGTGATCTAAATCACCGATGACCAAGTGCCGAACGGACGGCACCTCCGCGTTCAACACACACACGGAGCGGATGACGTCTCCTCCTTCTTGATCCAGCAAGGGGGAAGGAGAGGTTGATGAAGATCCAGCAGCACGACAGCGTCGTGGTGGATGCAGCAGTGATCGCAGCAGGGCTTCGCCGAGCTTCTGCGAGAGGGAGAGGTGTAGCAGGGGAGAGGGAGGCGCCAAGACTTGAGGTGCCACTGCCCTTCCTCCCCCCTTTATATAGGCCCCCTGGGGGGGCGCCGGCCCTAGGATATGGGATCTCCTTGGGGGGCGGCGGCGGCCAAGGGGGAGGCTTGCCCCCCAAGGCAAGTGGAGGCGCCCCCACCCTAGGGTTTCCAACCCTAGGCGCAGGGGGGGCCCAAGGGGGGCGCACCAGCCCACTATGGGTTGGTTCCCCTCCCCACTTCAGCCCATGGGGCCCTCCGGGATGGGTGGCCCCACCCAGTGGACCCCCGGGACCCATCCGGTGGTCCCAGTACAATACCGGTGACCCCGAATCTTTCCCGATGGCCGAAATTGCACTTCCTATATATAATTCTTCACCTCCGAACCATTCCGGAACTCCTCGTGACGTCCAGGATCTCATCTGGGACTCCGAACAACTTTCATATTATTGCATACTCATATCTATACAACCCTAGCGTCACCGAACCTTAAGTGTGTAGACCCTACGGGTTCGGGAGACACGCAGACATGACCGAGACGACTCTCCGGTCAATAACCAACAGCGGGATTTGGATACCCATGTTGGCTCCCACATGCTCCTCGATAATCTCATCGGATGAACCACGATGTCGAGGACTTAATCAATCCCGTATTCAATTCCCTTTGTCAATCGGTACGTTACTTGCCCGAGACTCGATCATCGGTATCCCAATACCTTGTTCAATCTCGTTATCGGCAAGTCACTTTACTCGTACCGTAATGCATGATCCCGTGATCAACCACTTGATCACATTGAGCTCATTATGATGATGCATTACCGAGTGGGCCCAGAGATACCTCTCCGTCATACGGAGTGACAAATCCCAGTCTCGATTCGTGCCAACCCAACAGACACTTTCGGAGATACCTGTAATGTACCTTTATAGTCACCCAGTTACGTTGTGACGTTTGGCACACCCAAGGTACTCCTACGGTATCCGGGAGTTGCACAATCTCATGGTCTAAGGAAATGATACTTGACATTCAGAAAAGCTACAGCAAACGAACTACACGATCTTTGAGCTAAGCTTAGGATTGGGTCTTGTCCATCACATCATTCTCCTAATGATGTGATCCCGTTATCAATGACATCTAATGTCCATAGTCAGGAAACCATGACTATCCTTTGATCAACGAGCTAGTCAACTAGAGGCTCACTAGGGACGTGTTGTGGTCTATGTATTCACACATGTATTATGATTTTCGGATAACACAATTATAGCATGAACAATAGACAATTATCATGAACAAAGAAATATAATAATAACCATTTTATTATTGCCTCTAGGGCATATTTCCAACACCATGGCCATAACAGTTTTTATCCAGGGCGCAGCAAAGCCCAGTTTTCCCATTATTGCCTCCAAATAGTCCCACTCCAACCTGTCATATGCCTTCATCATATCCAGCTTAAGAGCATAATAACTGTTAGCCTTCGCTTTGCTGCACTTCATAAAATGAAGACACTCATAAGCACTAATGATATTATCTGTTATAAGCCTGCCTGGGACGAAAGCTAATTGTTCCTCAGATATGATCTCCGGCAAAATTTGCTTCTGCCTGTTTGCAATGACCTTGGATGCAATTTTGTATAG
Source organism: Triticum dicoccoides (assembly GCF_002162155.2). Taxonomy (NCBI): domain Eukaryota; kingdom Viridiplantae; phylum Streptophyta; class Magnoliopsida; order Poales; family Poaceae; genus Triticum; species Triticum dicoccoides. The sequence continues at coordinate 626,840,161 of NC_041386.1, forward strand.
GACATTGCAAAGGCTAATAGGCCTAAATTGTGACAAGATGGAAGGATTTGTTACCTTAGGGATCAAAACTAGGATGGTGTCGTTTATACTCTCCGGTGTTTCTTCCCCTCTCACAATCCTCAAAACAGCAGTTGTCACCTCTGTCCCACATAACTCCCAGTGTCTCTGATAGAAGTGTGCCGGAAAGCCGTCAGGACCGGGCGCCTTTGTTGGGAACATCTGGAATAAGGCTGCCTTAACCTCCTCGTTTGAGTAGGGGGCACGCAGCATATCGTTCATTTCCGCCGAGACTTTGGTTGGGACACAGTTTAAAACTCTCTCCATGTCGCTAACCCCCTCTGAAGTGTACATATTCTTATAGAAATCATTTACCATAGCCTTTAACTCCTCCGGATCATCAGTGTTAACCCCTAGCGCATTGTGCAACGCCTTAATCATATTCTTCTTACACCGGATACTCGCACGTAAGTGAAAAAACTTGGTGTTCCTATCACCAGATGTAAGCCACTGCACCCGTGATCTCTGTCTCCACATTATTTCCTCCCTGTGATACAGCTCGATAAGCTTCTCATTGATTTTCATTCCAACATGCGTTGGCGCGGTACGGCTTGCGTCCGCCCTAAGCTTTCCAAGTTCGTCCTTGAGCTGTTTTATCTCTTTGCGGACGCTCCCAAACGTGTCTCTGTTCCATCGATCCAAATCACGTGAAACCGCAGCTAGCTTAGCTTTGATCTCTTCCACCCTTCCGGCAGCTCCATGCGCATCCCACATTTCAGCTATCATGTTGTTCCACGATTCATGGCCCTCCCACATGACCTCATACTTGAAGGAAGCCGCACTCTGTCTACATCTCTGATCCGTATTCAACCTGGCCAAAATCGGGCTATGATTTGATGTTGCGGCTACAAGGTGTGTAAGATCAGCCAGCGGGAAGCGTGCTTGCCACTCAGCCGACACCAGGGCTCTGTCAAGGCACACCCTTGTAAAAGTTCCTCCCGTTACCTTCTTTTCAAAAGTCCATGGTATACCAGAATATCCAATGTCCAACAACATGCAAACGTCAACGGCATCTCGGAAAGCTTGTATTTGCGCATTGCTACGCTGCCCAACACCCACATGCTCATCCGGACGTAGCACTTCATTGAAGTCCCCAACACAGAGCCACGGGAGACTGCTCAAAGAACTGATGCTTTTCAAAGTATCCCAAGTCTTGTATCTCAGATGAGTTTGAGCTTCACCATAAACTACAGTTAACCTCCAAGGAGCATCACCCTGTTCAAGGACCGAGCAATCAAGGTGATAATCAGAATAACCCAAAATCTCTAAATTTATTGCATTGTTCCAGAACAAACCGATTCCACCACTCCTACCACGACTACTAACAGCATAACCATTGTCATATCCAAGTGTTCCTGCTAAAGCTTCTACCCTAGAGCCTTCCAACTGGGTTTCTACGATACATAATAGGGTAGGGGCAAATTTCCTCGCGAAATCGCGAAGTTCACGAACCGTCGCGGCTTTGCCCACGCCACGACAGTTCCAACAAAAAACACTCATTAGGCTCGGCGGTGCCCGTCACTCGGGCCCGCCAAACTTGAACCAAACTTGCTTAGCAACATGGACTTCACCGTTGAAACTTTCTCCGTCTCCGTCCCCACCTTTGCTCTCTTTGTTTCCTGTGTAGAACTTGGACTTGAAGGCACCGGCGGGCGGGGAGGCAGTGCAAGCATATTTCCTTCTGATTCTGCCGTAGGTTGAGTATCCTTTGGGGTTGTCACCGGTCCCACCTGCACCGATGGTTCGGACCCCCTCTTCCTAACTTTTTCAGCGTCCATCATCACCAAATCTTGCTCGCTGTATTCCCCTTCGGCCCCATCATGCTGAGAGCTTGAGCCTCCACCTCTCCCGGATCGTCCTCCTCTGCGGCCCCCCCTGCGTCCACGGCCGCCTCCTGGCCCACTGCCATTCCTCATGAACCAATTTGCCCTGAGCTCCTTGAAGACAAGCGCTGATGGGGGGTGGATTCCCGTCCCATGTTCCTTATAGAGGTGGCCTAGCATGCCGCATACCGCGCACCAATCCGGTAACTTTTCATACTTGACCTTGTAGATTTGCCTCTCACCTCCTCTGATCATGGATACTGCGTTCTTAAGCGGCTTGGTGACGTTTATCCTGACCCACACACGATAGAAGTTTCCCGTGAAGTCATGCGATTGGGCCTCGGTAAAGAGAACCTCACCCACCTTGGATGCAAGGGATGGAACCAGGTGGGCATAGAGTAACGGCACATCGTGAATCTGGATCCATATCTCAACTGAGTCCAACCTGACCGTCGATGGCTTTATCACCCCATGATATTCCTTGAGAATTACTGCGTCACCCTGGAAGTGCCACGGTCCCTCATGCATGACCCTCTCCCAATCCCCTAGGCAGGAAAATTGGATGGTGTAGAGGTTCTCCTCTAAGGGCTTGAACTTGACTTCTTGTGCGAGATCCCATGCCACTCTCATGTTCTTGAAAAACCAAAACTGACTATAGGGTTTATCGGAGTTGACCCTCGCGAGAGCAATCCAGCGCGCCGCCGCCTGCGGTACGTCCTTCTCATCAAAGATCACGTCGTCTAGGTCTTCCTCCTTCAGCCCTAACTCTTCCATCATCCTTGCGATGTCGCTAATCCCCTCCGGAGGCTGGGATCCATCTGCCGCCATGTTTGAAACCCTAACCCGAGATTGAAGATCGGGTTTTCTGCAGGAGCCCTATGCCCCCGATCCTGCGATAACAGCCCAGCCCCCCGGTCGTAGGAGGAGAAGCTGCAGAGGAGTCGCGGGCGGGGAAGGACAAGACTCGATGGCGGCGAGAATCGCCTCCCGAGAAACTAAAACCCTAACTCGAGGGAAAAACAGGTGGGGGTATTTTACTCCAGTGGTGACGGGCACAATTTGTTTTCCTGAAGTAGGGATGGTTATTCATTCCCTATACCCTGGCCCAATATGGGGTGGCACGCCCGACACGCCAATATAAAGGCCTGGCATGGTACGGCCCATGTCCGCCCTTTTGCCGTGACCGGCATGACCCAGCACGCTTGTGGGCTGGCCTTCGTTCATTTTCAGCCTTCTGAGCCGTTTCAAACCTTCCGGGCCTTTTTATTCTAGGTCAAAAATGCAAGAAGAAAAATCCCAAAAGGTCAAATGGTTTCAAAAAGGCTGAAACAGCCCTTAAAAGGAACGTGCTCTTTTGATCCTGAGCTCAAATGCTTCTAATGTGCTGGAATTTTGTCTACTTTGGGCCTAGCCCAATAGCAGTTTCAGAAATTTCTAATAAATTCTAGAGGCTCATGCAGTCCATTCGTGCAAGGCAAGAGGTGGAACTAAAGTTTAATCCCACATTGCTAGTTTAAAGGGAGTTGGACATCTTTATAAGGGAGGTTCTTTCCTCGCTTGTATGAGCATGAGAACAAGAGGGACATCCACGCACGCTCCTCCTTCGCTGCCCGCTGTGCCGCATCTTCGTCATGGACGCCCCAGACTCCGACGACTACTTCCTTGAAAGATGATGTTTATCACTGCTATACTAGTCGTGCTTTATCTAGTATTTTTATTAATAAAATCATTCGGTAAATTGCTCATATTTCCAACATAATGAACCATGAAAAAAAATGCAGAAACAAGTAAAAAAATGAACTTTGTTTTGTGATAAACATTGACGAATGTTTTCACTTCCTGCATTTTTTTGTGATGAAATGACATTCGTGGAGGTCTGGGCAAACGAAAAAGCTAAAATCCAGTCGTCCGGATTTTTGCATCAGATCCGAACGACTCGCGCGCCGTCAGATCCTCATCCTGCGCGCGTCGTCCCTTCCTTTTTTTTCCGCCGAATCTGGTCACCCGCAGATTGGATCCCGATTTTCTCTCCTGCCCACACGTTGACATGTACTGCAGTTAAGATCCAATTTTTCTCTCCCGCCCGACCGCACGTCAATCACTACTGCATTTAAGGTGGACCCACCCACAAATTGAGCTACTGTTGTTTAGGCGGAAGAAAAAATAATCTGGAATGGGATTCGAACCCACGTCCCCTACGATGCTAGGAAAGCCAATAACCAACTAAGCCAACGCAACTTGAGGTAAACCTCCATCTGTTACGTAAATCACCTGAACTTTAAGCATGGTAATTCGCCCATGACCTTGTCGTTGCAATATACGGTAATATATGACATTTTTTACCTTCATGATCTTATCTACAGGCGTTGGTCCTCACCTCGGAGGAAGAGCACGGTGCACGGTGTGCAACAGGCAGGCACGACCCGTTTAGTCGTGTGTCGGGCCGCGCCTATTACGTGCCAAGCATGTGTGCTTCTGGGCCGCCCGTGAAAAATGACCAGGATAAAAGTTGATAACTCACGTATAAACACCGCGGTAACTTCATTATAAATAACATGATAATATACGCACATCAGAGCTGATAACTCAAGTACAAACATCACGGTAACTTTTCATCCTCGTGATAAAAGTTGTTTAAAAATATACCCCAATAACTTTGATGTAAATAACATGGTAATATACGCATATCCGATCTGATAACTCATGTGCAAATAGCACGACAACTTTTCACCTCTAGATGAAAATTGTTGAAACATATCCGGTAATTTTTATGTAAATATCATGGTAATATAGACATAATAGCTGATAATGTTGGGGAACGTAGCAGAAATTCAAAATTTTCCTACGTGTCACCAAGATCTATCTATGGAGAAACCAGCAACGAGGGGAAGGAGAGTGCATCTACATACCCTTGTAGATCGCTAAGCGGAAGCGTTCAAGAGAACGGGGTTGAAGGAGTCGTACTCGTCGTGATCCAAATCACCGGAGATCCTAGTGCCGAACGGACGGCACCTCCACGTTTAACACACGTACAACCCGGTGACGTCTCCCATGCCTTGATCCAGCAAGGAGAGAGGGAGAGGTTGAGGAAGACTCCATCCAGCAGCAGCACAACGGCGTGGTGGTGGTGGAGGAGCGTGGTACTCCAGCAGGGCTTCGCCAAGCACCGCAAGAGACAAGGAGAGAGAGGGGTAGGGCTGCGCCAAGAAGGAGAGGAACTCGTGTCTCTTGGGTAGCCCAAACCTCAAGTATATATAGGGGGAGGGGAGGGGCTGCGCCCCCACCTAGGGTTCCCTTCCTAGGGGTGGCGGCAGCCCCCAGATCCCATCTGGGTGGCGGCCAGGTGGAGGGGGAGAGGGAGGCGCACCAGGCATGGGCCCTAAGGCCCATCTGCCCTTAGGGTTTGCCCCCCCTCCTCCCCTTAGGCGCCTTGGGCCCTTGTGGGGGGGCGCACCAGCCCACCTGGGGCTGGTCCCCTCCCACACTTGGCCCATGCAGCCCTCCGGGGCTTGTGGCCCCACTTGGTGGACCCCCGGGACCCTCCCGGTGGTCCCGTTACATTACCGATAAACCTCGAAACCTTTCCGATGACCAAAACAGGACTTCTCATATATAAATCTTTACCTCCGGACCATTCCGGAACTCCTCGTGACATCCGGGATCTCATCCAGGACTCCGAACAACATTCGGTAACCACGTATATCTATTCCCTATAACCCTAGCATCATCGAACCTTAAGTGTGTAGACCCTACGGGTTCGGGAAACATGCAGACATGACCGAGACACCTCTCCGGTCAATAACCAACAGCGGGATCTGGATACCCATGTTGGCTCCCACATGTTCCACGATGATCTCATCGGATGAACCATGATGTCAAGGACTTAATCAATCCCGTATACAATTCCCTTTGTCTAGCGGTACGATACTTGCCCAAGATTCGATCGTCGGTATCCCGATACCTTGTTCAATCTCGTTACCGGCAAGTCTCTTTACTCGTTCCGTAACACATCATCCCGTGATCAACTCCTTGATCACATTGTGCACATTATGATGATGTCCTACCGAGTGGGCCCAGAGATACCTCTCCGTCACACGGAGTGACAAATCCCAGTCTCGATTCGTGCCAACCCAACAGACACTTTCGGAGATACCTGTAGTGCACCTTTATAGCCACCCAGTTATGTTGTGACGTTTGGCACACCCAAAGTATTCCTACGGTATCCGGGAGTTGCACAATCTCATGGTCTAAGGAAATGATACTTGACATTAGAAAAGCTTTAGCATGCGAACTACACGATCTTGTGCTATGCTTAGGATTGGGTCTTGTCCATCACATCATTCTTCTAATGATGTGATCCTGTTATCAATGACATCCAATGTCCATGGTCAGGAAACCGTAACCATCTATTGATCAACGAGCTAGTCAACTAGAGGCTTACTAGGGACATGGTGTTGTCTATGTATCCACACATGTATCTGAGTTTCCTATCAATACAATTCTAGCATGGATAATAAACGATTATCATGAACAAGGAAATATAATAATAACTAATTTATTATTGCCTCTAGGGCATATTTCCAACAGTCTCCCACTTGCACTAGAGTCAATAATCTAGTTCACATCGCCATGTGATTAACACTCACAGGTCACATTGCCATGTGACCAACATCCAAAGAGTTTACTAGTGTCACTAAACTAGTTCACATCATCATGTGATTAAGACTCAATGAGTTCTGGGGTTTGATCATGTTTTGCTTGTGAGAGAGGTTTTAGTCAACGGGTCTGCAACAATCAGATCCGTATGTACTTTGCAAATCTCTAGGTCATATTATAAATGCTGCTTCCACGCTCCACTTGGAGCTATTCCAAATGGTTGCTCCACTATACGTATCCGGTTTGCTACTCAGAGTCATTCGGATAGGTGTTAAAGCTTGCATCGATGTAACCCTTTACGCCGAACTCTTTATCACCTCCATAATCGAGAAACATGTCCTTATTACTCCAAGGATAATTTTGACCGCTATCTAGTGATCCACTCCTGGATCACTTTTGTACCCTCTTGCCAGACATGTGGCAAGGCACACATTAGGTGCGGTACTCAGCATGGCATACCGTATAGAGCCTATGACAAAATCATAGGGGACGACATTCGTCCTTTCTCTTTCTTCTGCCGTGGTCGAGCTTTAAGTATTAACTTCATACCTTACAAATCAGGCAAGAACTCCTTCCTTGACTGATCCATCTTGAACACCTTCAAGATCATGTCAAGGTATGTGCTCATTTGAAAGTACCATTTAGCGTTTTTGATCTATCCTCATAGATCTTGATGCTCAATGTTCAAGTAGCCTAATCCAGGTTTTCTATTGAAAAACACTTTTCAAATAACCCTATATGCTTTCTAGAAATTCTACATCATTTCTGATCCACAATATGTCAACAACATATACTCATCAGAAATTCTATAGTGCTCCCACTCACTTCTTTGGAAATACAAGTTTCTCATAAATTTTGTATAAACCCAAAATCTTTGATCATCTCATCAAAGTGTACATTCCAACTCCGAGATGCTTACTCCATTCTTTAGAAGGATTGCTGGAGTTAGCATACCTTTTAGCATCCTTAGGATCGACAAAACCTTTCTGATTGTATCGCATACAACCTTTCCTTACGAAAACTGGTAAGGAAACTCGTTTTGACATCCATCTGCCAGATTACATAAATGCAGCTAATGCTAACATGATTCCGACGGACTTAAGCATTGCTACGGATGAGAAGATCTCATCGTAGTCAACTCCTTGAACTTGTGAAAAACTCTTCGCCACAAGTCGAGCTTCATAGACGGTGACATTACCGTCTACGTCCGTCTTCTTCTTAAAGATCCATTTATCTCAATGGCTTGCCGATCATTGGGCAAGTCCACCAAAGTCTATGCTTTGTTCTGATACATGGATCCTATCTCGGATTTCATGGCTTCTAACCATTTGTCGGAATTCAGGCCCACCATCGCTTCTCCATAGCTCGTAGGTTCATTGTTGTCTAGCAACATGACTTCCAAGACAGGATTACGTACCACTCTGAAGTAGTACGCATCCTTGTCATCCCACGAGGTTTGGTAGTGACTTGATCTGAAGTTTCATGATCACTATCATAAGCTTCTACTTCAATTGGTGTAGGTGCCATAGGAACAACTCCCTGTGCCCTGCCACACACTAGTTGAAGAGACGGTTCAATAACCTCATCAAGTCTCCACCATCCTCCCACTCAATTCTTTCGAGAGAAACTTTTCCTCGAGAAAGGACCCGATTCTAGAAACAATCCCTTATTGCTTTTGGATTTGAGACAGGAGGTATACCCAACTATTTTTGGGTGTCCTATGAAGATGCATTTATCCGCTTTGGGTTCGAGCTTATCAGCTTGAAACTTTTTCACATAAGCATTGCAGCACCAAACTTTTAAGAAATGACAGCTTAGGTTTCTCTAAACCATAGTTCATACGATGTCATCTCATCGGAATTACGTGATGCCCTATTTAAAGTGAATGTGGTTGTCTCTAATGCCTAACCCATAAACTATTGTGGTAATTCGATAAGAGGCATCATGGTATGCATCATATCCAATAGGGTGCAGTTATGATGTTCGGACACACCATCACACTATGGTGTTCCAGGCTGTATTAGTTGTGAAACAATTTCCACAATGTCTTAATTCTGTGCCAAACTCGTAATTCAGATATTCATCTCTATGATCATATCATAGACATTTTATCCTCTTGTCACGACGATCTCTCACCTTCACCCTGAAATTACTTGAACCTTTCAATAATTCAGACTCGTGATTCATCAAGTAAATATACTCAACATCTACTCAAATCATCTGTGAAGTAAGAACATAATGATATCCACTACACGCCTCAGCACTCATTGGACTGCACACATCAAAATGTATTACTTCCAACAAGTTGCTTTCTAGTTCCATTTTACTGAAAATGAGGCTTTCAGTCATCTTGCCCATGTGGTATGATTTGCATGTCTCAAGTGATTCAAAATCAAATGAGTCCAAACGGTCCATTTGCATGGAGTTTCTTCATGCATATACACCAATAGACATGGTTCGCATGTCTCAAACTTTTCAAAAATGAGTGAGCCCAAAGATCCATCAACATGGAGCTTCTTCATGCGTTTTATACCGATATGACTTACGTGGCAGTGCCACAAGTAGGTGGTACTATCATTACTATCTTATATCTTTTGGCATGAACATGTGTATCACTACGATCGAGATTCAATAAACCATTCATTTTTGGGTGCAAGACCATTGAAGGTATTATTCAAATAAACAGAGTAACCATTATTCTCCTTAAATGAATAACCATATTGCGATAGACATAATCCAATCATGTCTATGCTCAATGCAAACACCAATCTCGATGGTAGAGGGAGCGTGCGATGCTTGATCACATCAAGCTTGGGAAAAACTTCCAACACATATCGCCAGCTCACCTTTAGCTAGTCTCCGTTTACTTCGTAGCCTTTTATTTCGAGTTTACTAACACTTAGCAACCGAACCGGTATCTAATACCATGGTGCTGCTAGGAGTACTAGTAAAGTACACATCAACACAATGTATATCCAATATACTTCTATCGACCTTGCCAGCCTTCTTATCTACCAAGTATCTAGGGTAATTCTGCTCCAATGGCTGTTCCCCTTATTACAGAAGCACTTAGTCTCGGGTTTGGGTTCAACCTTGGGTTTCTTCACTAGAGCAGCAGCTGATTTGCCATTTCATGAAGTATCCCTTCTTGCCCTTGCCCTTGCCCTTCTTGAAACTAGTGGTTTCACCAACCATCAACAATTGATGCTCCTTCTTGATTTCTACTTTTGTGGTGTCAAACATCGCGAATATCTCAAGGATCATCATATATGTCCCCGATATATTTCATCACGAAGCTCTAGCAGCTTGGTGGTAATGACTTCGGAGAACCATCACTATTTCATCTGGAAGATCAACTCCCACTCGATTCAAGCGATTGTTGTACTCAGACAATCTGAGCACAAGCTCAAGATTGAGCTTTTCTCCCTTATTATGCAGGCTAAGAAAATCGTCGGAGGTCTTATACCTCTTGACATGGGCACGAGCCTGAAATCCCAATTTCAGTCCTTGGAACATCTCATATGTTCTGTGATGTTTCAAAAACGTCTTTGGTGCCTCAATTTTAAACCATTTAGCATTACGCACTGAACTATCATGTAGTCATCAAAACGTGTATGTCAGATGTTCGCAACATCCACAGATGACGTTCGAGGTTCAGCACACTGAGCGGTGCATTAAGGACATAAGCCTTCTACTGTCTGCATAATTGCTACTATCAACTTTCAACTAATTTTTCTCTAGGAACATATCTAAACAGTAGAACTAAAGCGCGAGCTATGACATAATTTGCAAAATCCTTTTGACTATGTTCAGGATAAACAAGTTCATCTTATGAACTCCCACTCAGATAGACATCCCTCTAGTCATCTAAGTGATTACATGATCTGAGTCAACTAAGCCGTGTCCGATCATCACGTGAGACGGACTAGTCATCATCGGTGAACATCTTCATGTTGATCGTATCTACCATACGACTCATGCTCGACCTTTCGGTCTCTTGTGTTCCGAGGCCATGTATATACATGCTAGGCTCGTCAAGTTAACCTAAGTGTTTCGCATGTGTTCCGAGGCCATGTCTGTACATGCTAGGCTCGTCAACACCCGTTGTATTCGAACGTAAGAATCTATCACACCCGATCATCACGTGGTGCTTCGAAACGACGAACTTTCGCAACGGTGCATAGTTAGGGGGAACACTTTCTTGAAATTTTAATGAGGGATCATCTTATTTACTACCGTTGTTCTAAGCAAATAAGATGCATAAACATGATAAACATCACATGCAATCAAAAAGTGACATGATATGGTCAATATCATTTTGCTCCTTTTGATCTCCATCTTCGGGGCTCCATGATCATCATCGTCACCGGCATGACACCATGATCTCCATCATCGTGTCTCCATGAAGTTGTCTCGTCAACTTATTACTTCTACTACTATGGCTACCTGTTAGCAATAAAGTAAAGTAATTACATGGCGTTGTTCAATGACACGCAGGTCATACAATAAATAAAGACAACTCCTATGGCTCCTGCCGGTTGTCATACTCATCGACATGCAAGTCATGATTCCTATTACATGAACATGATCAATCTCATACATCACATATCATTCATCACATTCTTCTTGGCCATATCACATCACATAGCATACCCTGCAAAAACAAGTTAGACGTCCTCTAATTGTTGTTTGCATGTTTTACGTGGCTGCTATGGGTTTCTAGCAAGAACGTTTCTTACCTACGCAAAACCACAACGTGATATGCCAATTGCTATTTACCCTTCATAAGGACCCTTTTCATCGAATCCGATCCGACTAAAGTGGGAGAGACAGACACCCGCTAACCACCTTATGCAACTAGTGCATGTCAGTCGGTGGAACCAGTCTCACGTAAGAGTACGTGTAAGGTCGGTCCGGGCCGCTTCATCCCACAATGCCGCCGAATCAAGATTGGACTAGTAACGGTAAGCATATTGAACAAAATCAATGCCCACAACTACTTTGTGTTCTACTCGTGCATAGAAACTACGCATAGACCTAGCTCATGATGCCACTATTGGGGAACGTAGCAGAAATTCAAAATTTTCCTACGTGTCACCAAGATCTATCTATGGAGAAACCAGCAACGAGGGGAAGGAGAGTGCATCTACATACCCTTGTAGATCACTAAGCGGAAGCGTTCAAGAGAACGGGGTTGAAGGAGTCATACTCGTCGTGATCCAAATCACCGGAGATCCTAGTGCCGAACGGACGGCGCCTCCGCGTTCAACACACGTACAGCCCGGTGACGTCTCCCATGCCTTGATCCAGCAAGGAGAGAGGGAGAGGTTGAGGAAGACTCCATCCAGCAGCAGCACAATGGCGTGGTGGTGGTGGAGGAGCGTGGTACTCCAGCAGGGCTTCACCAAGTACCGCAAGAGACGAGGAGGGAGAGGGGTAGGGCTGCGCCAAGAAGGAGAGGAACTCGTGTCTCTTGGGCAGCCCAAACCTCAAGTATATATAGGGGGAGGGGAGGGGCTGCGCCCCCACCTAGGGTTCCCTCCCTAGGGGTGGCGGCAGCCCCCAGATCCCATTTGGGTGGCGTCCAGGTGGAGGGGGAGAGGGAGGCGCACCAGGCATGGGCCCTAAGGCCCATCTGCCCTTAGGGTTTGCCCCCCTCCTCCCCTTAGGCGCCTTGGGCCCTTGTGGGGGGGGGGGGTGCACCAGCCCACCTGGGGCTGGTCCCCTCCCACACTTGGCCCATGCAGCCCTCCGGGGCTTGTGGCCCCACTTGGTGGACCCCCGGGACCCTCCCGGTGGTCCCGGTACGTTACCGATAAACCCCGAAACCTTTCCGGCGACCAAAACAGGACTTCCCATATATAAATCTTTACCTCCGGACCATTCCAGAACTCCTCTTGACGTCCGGGATCTCATCCGGGACTCCTAACAACATTCGGTAACCACGTATATCTATTCCCTATAACCCTAGCGTCATCGAACCTTAAGTGTGTAGACCCTACGGGTTCGGGAAACATGCAGACATGACCGAGACACCTCTCCGGTCAATAACCAACAACGGGATCTGGATACCCATGTTGGCTCCCACATGTTCCACGATGATCTCATCGGATGAACCACGATGTCAAGGACTTAATCAATCCCGTATACAATTCCCTTTGTCTAGCGGTACGATACTTGCCCAAGATTCGATCGTCGGTATCCCGATACCTTGTTCAATCTCGTTACCGGCAAGTCTCTTTACTCGTTCCGTAACACATCATCCCGTGATCAACTCCTTGATCACATTGTGCACATTATGATGATGTCCTACCGAGTGGGCCCAGAGATACCTCTCCGTCACACGGAGTGACAACCCAGTCTCAATTCGTGCCAACCCAACAGACACTTTCGGAGATACCCGTAGTGCACCTTTATAGCCACCCAGTTACGTTATGACGTTTGGCACACCCAAAGTATTCCTACGGTATCCGGGAGTTGCACAATCTCATGGTCTAAGGAAATGATACTTGACATTAGAAAAGCTTTAGCATGCGAACTACACGATCTTGTGCTATGCTTAGGATTGGGTCTTGTCCATCACATCATTCTTCTAATGATGTGATCCTGCTATCAATGACATCCAATGTCCATGGTCAGGAAACCGTAACCATCTATTGATCAACTAGCTAGTCAACTAGAGGGTTACTAGGGACATGGTGTTGTCTATGTATCCGCACATATATCTGAGTTTCCTATCAATACAATTCTAGCATGGATAATAAACGATTATCATGAACAAGGAAATATAATAATAACTAATTTATTATTGCCTCTAGGGCATATTTCCAACAGATAACTCATATACAAACACCACTGTAACATTTTGAACGGGATTAAAGTTTTGAAAAACATACCCCGATAACTTGTGTGTAATTAGCATGATAATATACACACAGTAGAGCTGATAACTCACATATAACACACATGATTACTTTTTAAACGGGAAAAATGTTGCTGAAAAACATATTCAGATAACTTGTTTGTAAGTAGCATGATAATATATGACAACACAGTCGATAACTCATGTACGAACACCACGGTAACTTTTGACCTTAAAATAATAAAAAAATTAAGCATACCTCGATAATTTTTTGTATAAATAGCATGGTAATATACGCACAACAGAGCTGATAACTCACGTGCCAACATCACAGTAACTTTTTTGACCCGGACAAAAAATGTGTTGAAAAACATATACCTGGTAACTTCTGCCTAATTAGAATGGTAACTTGTGCACATCACAGCCGATAACTTACTAGCCCAGTCGTGGTTACTATTGAC
>NC_041386.1:626854399-626874020 GCF_002162155.2 Triticum dicoccoides
GTCAGGATGTTTTTATTGGAAAGCGAATTTTCATTCGGACAAATGGTTTGACCTATAAAACATTTTGAACTTTTGAAATAAGGATAATCTAAGATGATATCATATTTTTTTGAGGGGGGGGGGGTGGTCAATAGTAAACAAATGGTTTGACCTATAATGCATTACAGACCTGATAACTTATGCACAAGCCCCCTGATAATTTTGAATTGGGGATCTTTTTAATTAAAAATGTACCCCGATAACTCTTGTGTAAATAGCAGAATAATTTACACCTCACATATCTGATAACTTACATATAAACACCCCGATAACTTTTGTTTCAGTTAAAATAAGTGTAGAAACATCCCCCCGATAAGTTCTAGGTAACTAGTATAACATGAGGGTCATGGAGACACCATATATCTGTTCGCGAAAATTGTCCAGTACAGAAATCCAAGGAAAACACTGGAAAAGCATGTTTCCTGTACTATTATACATAATAAACAAATGTCCAAAAATTGGTTACTTTATTATTTGATTTGGTCTGACCGTTCAATTTAGTTGTGAGGCGAATTTCTCTTTCAAATATGTACTCAAATTCTATAAGGAGTCAGATATTTTTGAAGCTTGTCTGACATTATAGATGGTAGTGAAATATATACCAACGCATGACTTAATTGCAATGAGGGGTTAGCTCAGGTGGTTGTTGAACTGGGGATGGACGCCCGAGATCTTGTGTTCGACAGTCGACTGGTGGTTAGCACAGTCCTTTTCTAAATGGAGGATTATGCGAAGTGGCACTTGCTGGTAGGCTGTGGTGGTAATTTTTTCATTTCTCTTATACTTTTTTTAGATGAAGGTGGGGATTTTTTTCCTGAGATGTTCTTTTAGACGGAGACGAGGACTATGTATCTTCTATATCTAAATAGTTAGCCCCCACTAACATATTTCTCTCAACATGCAAGCATGCCACATCATCAAGCAACATGCATGGCAAAAATCCCACCACAACATGCATTCATGCACATGAAAATGTCCACCTCAACATGCAAACATATATTAGATATTTTACAATACATTAATCAAACACAATAAAGCATATGGATTTGCAATTTTAGTTTTCGTAGTATCACTATTCATGTTCCATAAAAATCACACATCATCGAAATGTATTGCAAATATTCCCGCAACAACGTGCGGGATATCATCTAGTTTTTTTAATAAAAATGTACGCACAGTTTTCTCTCAAGCGGCGACACAGAGTGGCGTCTCAACCACTAGTAACGTTTGAATGTGAGGCAAACGAAATCCTAGGAGCTCTCAACTTCCGGCCAAACTCAACGATAGAATAACTATACACACACAGCTTACAAGACAAGCAGAATCTTAGCCTTGGATCTGAGGCAAGCAGAATCTTAGCATTGCTAAGCGTTCAAAAAAGAAAAGGAGTCCTAGGCTTGCACGCAGATCGCGTGTACGTAACAAAGTGGCAGACTTTTGGCCATTGGCTAGGGCTAGGCGGCTAGGCGCACATGAGCTTTGTCGATCGCTGCATCTTGTTCGCATCGTTGGCTTGAACGATGCACGAGTCATGGCTCATATACAAGGCATTTGGTAGTGGTACTGCCCACCCGGGTTCAATCTTTTGATAGAGTACTACTGTGTCACTATCACATGCTTGCGCTACTGTGTCACATGGTTAAATTTCAGATTTATATGAACGAGTGAACGACCTCCACTCTAGATCCATCCAGCATGTACTCTGGTAAGAATGGTATGCACATTTGTGTGCGCGAGCGTATGATGGGCATGTGTCTTATAACAAAAATACTTAACCTGCAGAGATTTTGGTATTACGAATAAAACGTATGAGCATTATTTTCACTAACCACCCACTAATCGCTCATACTTTAATGTCGATTCTCCATGATTTCCAACCAATTTAGGACGCCGGTCTGTAATTAACATCCAATCTGTAGATTAATTTACTATATCTTCTCAGAGGAATTTGGCTTTTATTATTCCAATATTATTGGTCTTGTAACTCTATTTCTTTTAGACGAACTAAGCCTATCTTATATGATTAGTTTCCTTGTGATGAAACTAGCTTCATCTGGGTTCAATAGTGCTCGCATCTTTTCTACCTAAGGCTTTTCGATGCTATTCTGCTAGTGGTGCGTCCACTACGAGTTAGTTGTGGCGATTTCTTCAATCTCAAAATTTGTCGACCCGGTCTCTCAGAGTTGCTCATAACTAAGGGTTCAATAGTGCTTATAGGGCTGAATGTGTGTACGTATATGTAAGCTTCTATGTTTGTATTGTGTTTCTAAAAGATTGTACTCCTCCGTCCGAAAAAGCTTGCCACAAGCTTGTCCTTCAAATGGATGTATCTAGCACTAACTTGGTGTTAGATATATCTATTTGAGGGACAAATTTTTTCGGACGGAAAGAGTAGAAAATACCATTTCTTTTAGAAACAAGGATACAAATGTATATCCTGCTATCATGGAGCCACCAAGCTAAAGCATAGTACTATTTCTCAAAAATTATATGGAGTGCTACTTCTTTTAGACACGATTTTTTCCTCAAGACGAGCGACTAGAAACCCTTCCGCCGCCAGAAGAGCCGAGCCATCCGGCGGCTCCCCTCTGCTGATGATCTCTCTATAGTCGGTGATGAGGGGGGTTGCCAGATCCGACGCGTGGGGATTGTTTTAGCTTTAGGGCCCTAATCTCTACTCCTAATGGAGCAGTTGGTAGGATTGCGTCCACGGTTTATTTTCGTCTGGTTATATTTCGTCTGGTTTATTTTCGTCCGGTTTATTTTCGTCTCATATCCCACCACCATATCTCCTCACATTGATTTTTTTACCCTCACAATAAAAACTTTCCTAACTTTTCCAAAGTTTCCTAACTAGATACGTTATAAACGGGCATGTACCGATAGCACGTTATCAATTAATAAAATTTTATTTTATGACAATCAATTCCAAATCCTAATTTTCCTAATGCATCGATCTTTGCCTTTTTTAAGTAGTTATTTTGATAGGGAGGGTTTATCCACGAAAATCATCCCTCCATCGTCGGCTGCATCCCTCACCCACGTCGCTGTTGCAGGATCTTCATCCGTCATCCTGAGCAATTGGGGCGGCGATGCGGGCGAGCTTCACGATAGTGGGGAGGACCAGGCCGCGGTGAAGGCAGGTCATGCGCTCCTCACGCTCCACGAACGGAACCTGCGCACGGAGGCGGTAGCGCGGGGTGGCAGCCGGCAATGAGGCGGCCGCGCTACGTGACGAGCTACGGGTCCCCCTTTGTGATGTTTTGGCATCGCTCCTTCATCGCACATCCTCAGGTTCCTCTTGCCCTTCCCTTCCTCTGTCCTCCTCTCCCATCTCTATGCTTTCACGTGCATCCAGTTTTGATTCCTCGTGTGATATATACCAAACATAGGTACGTCAATTCACTTCCTTCCCTTCCCTTCGTCCCTCGGTCCCACGCTCGTGGCGCTGAAGTGGTGACAACAGGCGATGGTGGTGGTGTCGCTGATGGCGGCGAGGACAGCATGTGGCAGCTCCCGAAGCATGAACACGACCGCACCTCGGGCCTGCCGTCTGCCAAGATATGGGTGAGTTCTCGTGCTGCCAACCATAAACCCTCATGTCCTACAAATTCCTCAAACCCTACCGTCTTGATCCCGTCCACGCTCTGATCCAAAGGACGATGCAGCTCTGGCCGATTGACAATGGAGGTTTGGGATCCTTCCTCTCAGCACCCACTCCTGGAAGAATCAGCGGTGCGCCACGCCGATTGAACCCCGTCGAGATCACTCGCCAAGATTGCTATTCTGAAGTTTATTGTAAAGAAAGTGAAGAGTGAGACAGGATCCGTTTATTTTCAACCGGTTTATTTTCAACCGGTTTATTTCCATCAAATTACCCCCACCCCCACGCCCACCCACCGAAACGCGCCCAGCGAACCGGGGAGAGATCCATTGATTTGGCTAAGGTAGGAAAGAATCTATTATTTGTTTGCTAAAGCAAATAGCATTAATGGGAGAGATCCGTTGATTTGGCTAAGGTAGGAAAGAATCTATTATTTGTTTGCTAAAGCAAATTGCATTAATGAAAGAGATCCGTTGATTTGGCTAAGATAGGAAAGAATCTATTATTTGTTTTCTAAAGAAAATTGCATTAATGAGAGAGATTTGTTGATTTGGCTAAGATAGGCGGTTTTGAGTAAAGTTATCTTTACTGTAGACATATAATGACAATTAATCAAGTATCAACATCATTGCATGCTTATTGTGTGGAATGTGTGTCCCAATGTTGACAGAAGGTATAAAAAGATTGTCTTGAAATTATTATTGTCTTGGGAAGATATTGCCCTGAATTCTCATTTCTCATCAGAAATTTAGTATCCATTTTCGTTGATCTTATTTGCAACATGTACAAGTCAGTAATAATCTAAGGGGGTGCCCTACCGGAGAAGATTATGATAGTTGGACAAGAAACTTGGTACTGTCGTGTAAGGTAAAGGTAGGAGAAATAGGAGATAAAAGCATGCATGGTGGGAGAAGGAAGTCGAATGTCGTGTGGTAGCTCAGACATGGAGTGTGGAAGAAAGACAATGACGAGATGTATGTATCTACTAGATCATGACCATGAGATATCATCCCATAGAAATGACCTTTGACTCTCATGTCACATGAATTTTCTCTTTGTATATATATATTTGTTAATCCGTGGCAACGCACGGACACTTAGCTAGTAGCTTAGGTTTTTGGGTCGTTAATCATCTTAGCTTCGACAGCTGCGAGGACGACGATGAATAAAGAAACTTGAGATCCTTCCCTAACGAGGTGATTGGTTTTATGGCTGGGGATGGATTTGGAAACCAGTTTGTTCAAGTAAGGATGGAGTGGCGGCGGCGGCTTTCTCGTGGTGGATTTGTGTCGTCAGGATCTGCAATGGTGGCGGCGTTTGCTCCAGCGTCGGCGTGGAGCTTGTGAGGTAGTCCAGGTGCGGATGCAGAATGTTGTCCGCATCGGGAGCATCTAGGAGAATGCAGATCGTGTGCTGGATTGTGGCTAGTAGGTATGGTTTACTCCTCCAACGTCTTATTAGTGCGAGGGTGCCAGATCTGAAGTTCGATGACGTGTCCAGGGTGTTGCCTCGGTCTGATTAGTTCAACGGTAATGACTTCGTCTTTGGCGAGTCATCTTGGAGGTCCGCAAAGTACATATTAGCGATGAAGCTGCGTCGAGTTCGGGTGAGGAGTTGACCCGTTAGTTTCTCCTTTGGTGGTTATTATGGTGGTGCCAGAGACAGGTGGCAGACGTTGATGTCAAGCTCAGAGGATTCTTCAGGACTAGTGTTATGTTGTTTAGTTTTGTTATGTTGGTATGTACGTTACTTGTACCACAATGCTTATGATAGATACGAGACACATGTTATCTTGAAAAAAAACTAAAGCCTGAAAAGATATATACACTAGTTAAAAGATGCCCACGACAGCCATATGGAGCCATGCCATATGTGATGTGCTCTGGTCTGCGCAACTTAGCTTATTAACCAGACTACTGGTCTGCTCACTCCGGCCGTGGCACATAGTAAACTGAACCAAGATCGATGGGCGACGTCCGAATCGTGTCACGGCGCATGGTACGGCCGGAACCAACGGCCTCGCCGCCGGTGGAGACCATCCACCTGACGCCGTGGGATCTCAAGTCTATCACCGTGGAGAACATCCAGAAGGGCATCCTCCTGCCCAAGCCTCCCACCACCGGAGGCAAGGGGCTCAACGACGTCGACGTGGAGTGTCTAGCTTCGTCCTTTCAGCGAGCCCTTGGCCACTTCTACCCTTATGCCGGACGCCTCGCCGTGGCCGTCCCGCCGGCTAGCAACGGCGGAGCATCGTCGCCTCAGAACCAGAGCCTCACCATTTCGCTCCGCTGCGGCGGCGAGGGCGCCGAGTTCGTCCACGCCGTGGCTCCCGGCGTCACCGTCTCGGACATCAGCGCCTCGCTCGTCGTTCCTCGGGTGGTCTGGTCCTTCTTCCCGCTCGACATGCTGCTGGGTTCGGACGCCATTGAGGGCTCGCGCCCGCTCCTGGTTGCGCAGGTCACCGAGCTCGCCGACGGCGTCTTCATCGCCATGTCAATGAACCACGGCGTCGCCGACGGTACGACATTCTGGCAATTCTTCAATACCTGGTCCGAGCTAAGTCGTGCCGCCGTCGCTGGCAACGATGTTATGATCTCCTCGCCGTTGCCGGTGTTCGACAGGAGTTTCCTGGGCAGCTGCACCGTCCCCATCCCTCTGCCCTTCGGCAACCTGGAGGATGTCGTCGGCATTCGACATGTGTTCCCGCCCGTGCAGGAATGCTTCCTCAATTTCTCCGCGGCGAGCGTAAAGAATCTCAAGGCGCAGGCGAACGCCGAGATGTCCGGCTCCGGCTGCACCCTTGGCACAATCTCCTCGCTGCAGGCGCTGCTCGCGCACCTGTGGCGTGCCGTGTGCCGAGCCCGGCGACTCGCATCGCACCAGAAAACGACGTACACTGTCCTTGTGGGATGCCGTGGCCGCGTCGTCGGCATACCGGCAGCCTACGCGGGCAACGCGGTGGAGCACGCCACCGCCAAGTCCACCGCCGGCGACATCCTGGACAGGGGCCTTGGCCGGGCGGCATGGCTCCTGAACAGGGCCGTGGCGTCGTTCGACATGGCATACGCGAGCAACAAGCTCGCGTCCTGGCCTCGGGAGCCTAGCTTCACGCGCCTGCCCGCGCTCGTGGCTGCCGCTCCCACGGGGACGCTGACAGGGAGCTCGCCGCGGTTCGACGTGTATGGGAACGACTTCGGGTGGGGCGCGCCGGTGACCGTTCGGAGCGGCGCCGGGAACAAGTTTGATGGGAAGGCGACCGTGTACGAGGGTCGAGGTGGCGGAGGGAGCATTGCGCTGGAGGTGTGCCTCGTTCCGGAGGCGCTCGCCAGGCTCGTCACCGACGAGGAGTTCATGGGTGCAACCACCACTGATTCATACTGATTGTATCTCTTGCAGCGAAAATTTGTATCATCTTTCATGATTGTTAATTCAGTGAGGACCAAATCCGTTGATTAGTACCTAGATTGGTTGAACCGGAAGCAAAATAATGGAGGCTCGCCGAGTCTTACTCCAATATTTTGTAGTATCATCTTTCGTGATTGTTATCAGTGAGGAACAAATGGACAAGTGATCCCTGAGTTGCTGATG
This sequence comes from Triticum dicoccoides, assembly GCF_002162155.2. Classification (NCBI taxonomy): domain Eukaryota; kingdom Viridiplantae; phylum Streptophyta; class Magnoliopsida; order Poales; family Poaceae; genus Triticum; species Triticum dicoccoides. The sequence continues at coordinate 626,861,631 of NC_041386.1, forward strand.
TTTCTCAAGCCTACCAGGTACCAGAGTCGATGAGCTGAAAAAAAAAAATTGGACCCCGATAAACCCGAACGTTCGGAATTTTAAGCATGTCAGTATGAACGTTTTTTTATGGCAACTTCAATTGACATGAGGTGACCAGTTTAATTGGTAAAACATGGCAATTTTGTCCCAGTTCTTTTTTTTTAGAAAATTGCCATGTTCGCCAACCTCACATCAACTAAAGTTGCCATAAGAAGTGTTCGGGTAGCCACACTTAAAATCCAAACGTTAAATTTGTCTCCACTCACCTTTTTTGCTCTATCCTGTTCCATTCCTACCTCTATGTTTGCTATTAGGCGGTAGCCAACACCATGTTTACTCTAGGCTACCTTCTGCGCTTGAGGTTAAGCACTAAGCACACCGCTTGACAGTATTTTCATCATGTTTGCAAATTATTAAGTGTTTTTTTGAAAAAAAAATAATTGTCATGTAGTCTAAAAGGCTCATCGTATATTTTGAGAAACCGTTCAGCGCATATATGAAAAAAATTCATCATCTATTAATAATCGTTCTCCATGTATTTACTATTTTTTTTGCAATTCCCGTGTATTTACTATTTAGAAATTGTTTATCATGTGCTAAACAATTCTTCATTTTTTTTAAACGCTTCCATGGTTTAAAAAATGTCCATACTGTTTTAAAAAAATAGTCATCATACACTTCAAAAATGTTGATAACGTATTTATGATAGTTCATACTTTTCTTCAAAAATGTTCTTTGTGGATTGACAATTGTTTCCATGTATCAAGAAATTGTTCATCATATATCTAAAGATGTTCATCCTTTTTTCAAAATAGTCCATCATTTATATAATTTTTTTCAAAACTGTTAATCATTTATTTAAAAACATCTAGCCGTATATCTACAAATATTGATCTTGTACTAACAGTGTTCTTTTAAAAAAATGCATTGTTTCAAAAAAAACGGTCATAGTGTTTTTCAAAATTGTCCGTTGTGTAGTTTAAAAAGGTTTATTGCATATTTAAGAAATATTCATATATTTTAATACTTTGCTCATGAAATTTAGAAAACGTTTACACTTTTTAAAATGTAAATATTATGTTTTACGTCTTATATATAAAAACTAAACTTACATACATAAATGTTGAATATGTATTCATGTTTTTTTGAACTGTTCACTAGTCTGATAAATGTGTTAGTGTAACGCATGAAAATTTCAAAACAAATAAAGAAAAGGAACAACAATATACCAGGGTAGTTATCTAAGGACAAAACTTGTTTATTGTTCCAGTCATGTGGGACAGCCGGAGTGAACTATAGCAAAACAAATAGGAAAAATACAAGAAGTTCAGGAATGAACACGAAAAAGCGATTAAAAATCAGCGGGCCGACCCAGTCAGAAACTAGTAAAGCAAGAGTATCTTCGGTCTTGCCTGAAGTTTTTTGAAGTGTTATATAGTACTGTCCTGCCCGCTTTTAGCGCACGCTCGCTCCCGGTTTTACTAGTGTTTTTCTTTTCTTTATTTTTTCTTCAGTTTTTTGTTTCTTTCTTGGTTTTCTATTTTTCTTATTTTCATTGTTTCCTTTGTTTTTTACACTGGTTTTCTTCGGCTTTCTTGTTTCATTTTTTTCCTGTGGTTTCTTTTTTTCATACTGGTTTTTCTTTTACTTCTTCATTATGCTTCGGTTTTCTTTGCTTTCTTTATATTTTGGTCTTCTTCAACACATGTCTATTTTCCTTCAGTGCACAGTGTACATTATCAGTGTACACGTGAAACATTTCTTAATACATATTGTACATTTCTCAAATACATGACATACACGTTTTTCTTAAAAACATTTTATGATAACTTTGTGGAATACATGGTCCGCATACTTTCAAATACATGCTGAGCATTTGTTTTAATTGTACATACATTTTTAAAATACATAATTCACATTTGTTTTGAACATATATTTTGATGTCTATTTTTTCCGCACTCATTTGTACAATATTCGTATACATCATGAACATTTGTCTATACACATTTAACAATTTTCAGTACTTGATCTACATTTTTCATACACACTGTATAATTTTCGTATACATAAGAAACATTTTTTCTATACACATTTATTTTGGAAATCTTTTATTAACATTATGCCTTATCAACACTTTTTAAAATGCTTGCTTGAACCATTTTTTGTATATTTTTTTGTATACACTATTTGAATACATGAGGACCGTTCTTTCTATACAAATTTTACATTTTCAAAATACTTGATTAACATTTTTCAAATACATGACCAGCATTTGCTCAAATGATTGATGAATATTTTTTTCCCAAATATATGATCAATTTAGCTGCACGTCTATTTATTTTTATAATACACACATTTAGAATAACTGGAAGTATAAAAAAAGGTAACAAAGAATGTGAAAAAAATCAGAATACAAATGAGTCTGTGGCCTGTGGTCTCTCACGGTGGGCCGGCCAATACTGCTGTTTGCTTAGGAGAGCCCTCTATAACCTGCGTAAAGCAAGCTAAAGCGAGGAGTAAGCACTATGGAGAAGGTCGTCGCCTCCGGTGTGATCGCATAGTGCTCCAGCGAAAGTCCGGATACGATGCACCTGACGTAATTTTTTTGTTTTTTATACTTCTATATATATATATATGTTTATAAAATTAACTTAAATAAAATTTCATAAATTTTCACCGCCCAATTACAAATATTCGTCCACTATATAAAATATATTTGCGCTGACCCATTTGAAAACATCATGTTATTTTCGGAAAAAGGGCCATGAAAAAATTCTTACCAGTCAAAAAAAATTCACAGCATTTAAAAAACCTGTTCACGCATTTTAAAACATGTTTTGTAGCATTTTCAAAACATGCATGGAATTAAATATTTATTCTTGTCTTTTCAAAAAAATGTTCATACCATATAAAAAATGTCTGTAATTGTTTTTTTAAAAGTAACACTTCACATATATCTAAAAATGTTCAAATTGTATCTAACTTCTTTTCCAAAGTATAGGAAATTTTTAGTGTGTATTGTAAAAATACTGACATTTCTTCTAAACAATGAAAAACTAAAGAGAAAACAAAATAGAAGGAAAAAACCATATACAAAATTTAAATGAAAAAACAACAGATAACGATAGAGAAAAGATAGAAAAGAAAAAGGAAAAAACACATAGTACTTTCCCCAAACTGGATGGAAGGTTCCGCGAATTGGTGGTTAGCAGTTTTTTTTAGATCAGGTTAGCAACTTCCTAAAAACCGTGTGTTGCTACTTATTGGGTAAGCCCACTTTCATCCATCCGTAAGCAAGCACGACAACCATCTCAGAGTAAGCAAATTTTAGCACTTGGGTTGCTACAAATTTTTGGCTTCCCCGCTTGTCCCATGCTGGCTTCACCGCAATCTCCTATTTGACACATTCTACGTCAAATTGTTGGCTCACCGCACACATTCGATTGACACGGGCCAGCCAATTTAGCAGCGAGACGCGCATCCACCGATCCCGGTTTTGGGAACGTTCTGGAAACTTTCCAGTCGGTTTTTCTGGTGCTGAGAACCTTCTACAAGGTTCTTGAACTGTTTTTTTTTCTGTTTTTTTTTCTGTTTTTTTTCGTTTTTCTTTCTTATTTCGTGTTTTTCTTCTTTCTCGATTTTCTGTTTCTTTTATCTTTTTCTTCCCTTTTTCATTTTGTTCTGTTTCCCCTTTTTTCTTTCCTTTTATTTATTATTTTCCTTTTTCATCAAATGCTCAGGAATTTACAAAATGTTTGAAGTTTTTAAATTTGTTTCATTTTTTCGAAATGTTCCTGTTGAAAGTTTTCTCAGAAAATCCAAAAAGTTCAGAATTTCAAATTTGTTCGCTTCTTTTACAAGAAATGTTGGACAATTCAAGAAAAAATAAAATAATTTCAGGTTTTAAAAGGTTCACATTTTAAGTTTTTCTTTACAAAATTACAAAATGATATGGAATTTAAAAAATTGTTCTCACTTTCAAAATGTGTTCACAAATTTGGCAAAAAAAATATTTTTGAAAATTTGGTCACAAACTCAAAACATGTTCGAGGAATTTGAAAAAATGTGCTTATTTTTTTTATAAATTCGAAATATGTTCTCTAATTTTAAAATGTTTTCATATTAAAAAATGTCACATATTTTGAATATTCGCAAAAAATGCTTAGTGAACAAATTGTTTGTAATTTCAAAAAATGTTCGTGTTTTGAAAAAAATGTTCATAATTTCAAAATATGTTCGCATTTTCAATTTTTTGTCAAAACTTCAGAAAATATTCATTAATTTCAAAACTAGTTCCAGCCTTTACAAATTTGTCCACATATTCAAGAAATGATCATGTTTTCAAAATTTGTTCACAAATTCAAAAAATGTATGGGGAATTTTCAAAAAAGAAATCGCGTTTTCAAATTTGGTTCCTATTTTCCAGAAAATATATTTGTATGTTAAAATATTTTTTGGAATTTCAAAAAAAATCATTTTCATATTTGTTGGCTTTATCAAGAAATGGTTGAGAAACCCAAAAGTGTTCACGTTTTCAGGAAATGTTTGAGTGCTTAAAAATTTTGTTCATAAAATTGAAAATATTCACGTTTCAAAAAGTATTTACATTTGTTGAAAATAAAATAATGTTCGAAATTTCTAAAAAAATAAGTTTGTTGCGACTTATAGTTCATATGCATCGGGCTGCTATTTTAGTTATAAATTCCTAGGAGTTACAGTGGCTAGCGATTTTAGTTCACCAGCGTCAAGTCATTTAGATTTTGCCGATGTCGTTTGTTTCTTTAACAACCACATTGCATATCTAGCAGAGGAGCTTGTCATTCTTGGGGCTAGCACAGCGCGCGTACCACAACGTAGTCTCGGGTTCGAGACTCAGTTCTAGCTCGCTCCCTCATTATTTTATTTTTTTATTTTTCCGCACGCGTTTTTGACTTTTTGGATGATATTTTTTGGCCTTTTGGTTTCTCACCGGTCTTCGTTTATCTTTTGGACAATTTTTTTTCGAAAAATATTGCGCACAAATACGCGTTTTTTTCTTCCGTGAGAGGCATGGCCGTGGCTCAAAAAAAAATATGTTTCCCCTCTTTTTTTCCTTCCGTAAGAGGTACAGTTTTGCCTTTACGAGAGTCGTGTCTCTCGGAAACGAAAAAAACGTGTTTTCTCTTTTTGTTCTCCTTCCGCGAGAGGCAAAGTTTTTCTTTTGCGAGAGCCACGGCCGTGCCTCTCAAAAATGAAAAAAAACGCGTGTTCTCTACTTTTTCCTTTTGCGAGAGCCACGACCGTGCCTCTCGAAAACGAAAAAAACGTGTGTTCTCTTCTTTTTTCCTTTCGCGAGAGGCACGGTTTTTCTTCCGCGAGAGGCATCATCGTGCCTCTCGGGAAACAGCTTTCGAAAAGGGAAAAAAGTGCTCCCGGTACGGTTTTTTCATGGATTTTTTTGTCAAAACCTATCAACATGGGATCTAATTTTGAAAATCTCGATGCGAGGAATGCAACAGTGAAAACGGTTCAAGATTTGGACGCACGATTTCAGAGATAAAACATTTTAAATAAATGGATCTATGAAAAAAGGGAAATTTATAGATTGCGACAAGTGACGCACATGCAGCACGCCATTTATCGCAACCTAGAAAAGGGGAAGTGATCTCTGAAAGGAGTACTCCTCAATTAGTGATTTTGCCTTCCTCACGTAACGTGAAAGCTTCAGCCTATGTACAGCCCATTGCAGCATAACATCAACAAATTCATCATAAAGAAAATTGCCTAGTAGACCATCGTGGAATGCAAAGAGGCCTGTTAATTGCGGCACGCAGCCACGACCTGACTACGCACGCACATATCGTTAATCTCTAGCTACTGCGATCTGATCTGTCCATTGGTTCGCCATGGAGAGAAGTGGAGAAGGGAAGGCGGCACCGTGATAAGCAAGTGTCGATCCACGCACATGTTGCCAGTTCCCAACAGAGCAGAGGCAGAGATGAACAGCAAGAACAGAAGGAAAAGGGTCGTTTATTTTGAGCACTAGATTAGTCCTGCTTTATCCTTCTCAAATTGATTGCTTCCATAAAAACGCATACTTTTGCCGATTCTGGTTTTGGGACTGGGTTGAGTCAGTGAGGTCCATGTTCGAAAAAAAGGAGTGTAGGCAGCCAGCCACCCAACGTGCAAAAGAAAGCACGCAGGTACATCTTTGACGGCCTGATACGGAGCCTGTTCATCGAACTGCGTGCCAAAAAAAGCCCAGGGCTAGCTAGCTAATCTCGTGTCAGGCTATATATATATAGGTCCATGTCGTCCGGTCGTCGAGAAATGGCAGAGTACTACGCGCAGCTAGTGCTACGGACATCCACTGTACTAGCAGCTCTTTTGATTTTGAGTGACGTCGCAGGGAGTACGTACGAGTACTCTGTTGCAACGGAAGCAGCGTACGTAGCTCGATCTGGTTACGAGTAACATGCGTAAAATGGCCACGTGAAACAGAACCAACAAGGTGCCTGTGCGTTCATGTCCATGCACGCCACGATAGACAAGCCCACGCACCGCCGATGCTTGCACCCTTGTTCAAATCAACAGCAACAACGCTCTTGTACTCTACCCGTGAGACACCGACCCAAGACGTCCCCTTGCCTTGTCGGTTCCAAACTAAACAGCAAGGTGGTGTTTTTGCGTTGAAACATGCATGCAATCTGTGGGTGTCACGGTCGGAATGACCAACTAAGCGGACATGCGTGCGGGTCTCCTGGAATCTGTTAGGTGTCGCATATATTAAGCCGCCTCATCAGTGATGCTGGGGTAATTGCATACGGTGGTACGGATACGTGAGCATGAAAGCAACCTCAAGGGAATTGAAGCTCATGCTCCGAATCTTGCCGGCATGATCCATGGTCAAGTCCAGATCCTGATTCCCCGGGAGAATCCCTGAATTCCTTCGTCCCCCGTGTCTGCGAGCAGCCAAGCATGCTCCCGCGCGTGTGTGTGTGTGTGTCCGGCGCCATGCATGGCAGATCTTTTGCTAGACGATGCTGAGATCTTTCCTAGCTACTAGTCCTTGGAAAAAACTGGATCTCGCTCCCGTGTCGCTCGTGGGCGACACCGGGGCGTCCCCAGCCGTAGCCGCCGGTCTCCGCACGTCCGCAACTCCTCCTCGCCGCCGCCGCTGCCGGCGAGCACGGTGGCGGCGGGGCCTGCTCCTCTTGATCATGAGACGCGTGCGGCCCTAGCACACATCGAAGCTAGGAGTCTGCGGCAGCCAGGGCGAGTTGGTCGTGTGATTCTTTGCCTCGTGTTGAGTCTTTTGCCCTGGCCGGCTCCGATCTGGTGTCTTTGATCCGGTCGATCTGGCCTATGGGCAGCACCTCGTGCCTCCTCATCTGGTTGGGTGGCACCATGTTCCCCTCCTCAATGATGGTGTGGAGGCGTAGCTTACGGATGGTTCTGCCTTAAGGTGTTGCTAGTCCGTTGCATGGCCATGAAAACACTTTAGGAGTGTCGGCTTCCGGGCTTTGGGCGACCTCACAGCCAGGCTTCATCCTGATGAAGCTCCATGAGGTGGCCATGGAAAGATCTCTATGAGGGTTTCTTCTTTCAGATCTGATGGTTGACTTTGACGGCCAGTTACAAATTATAGACAACGGCTTGACGCAAAGGAATGTTTGTGCAGTGGCAGTGGTCCACACTACATGCAGCTGCCGGGATCGTGGAAAAGTGGTGGAGGCAAACCATAACAAACTTGATGGTGGTGCTACTCGAGCACCCAGTCTCGAGCTCTGGGGTGAAAACCTAGGTCTGAACTACATTGGTTTTACCTGGCAATGGCGATATTTTTATGTCGTTACCTTGTTGAAGGCATTGCTCGGATATGCTCGGACTGTTTCTTCAGGGTGAAAACCTACATTCTGGCCTTGCGTGGTTGGATCTGGCGACGGCGGCGGTTTAGCGTCGCTCTCTTCCTGAAGGCGTTGCTGTTGAAGAATCTCGTCGTATGTGTGTTGTCATGAGATGGTTGGTGCGGATATGGTCAATGTTGTAGTTTGTCGATCGCGGATCTGATCGGTTCGAGGTTTTTTTATTTATTTTTTCCATTGCCTAAGCATAGCTTTGGCATTAGATGACTTTGCTATTTGCTGGCGTGTTTTTTTGTGTGTGTTGATGTTGGCTGTGTGCATCCTAATTATGCAGAGGCCAGGTGTGTGCTCATTGTGTTTGTATCTCCTTGGTGCTCCATTTTGAGCTAATAAAATCCATCCTTTATCGAAAAGCTACTAGTCCTTGGGCAAACTAGTAGATAAGTATGGTGCAAATGCAGATTGATATTAACAGTATATTAAATGCACGCAAATATTTATAGGATACTATTTGCATGATTAGTGCTAATGTTGATATTTGATATAATATTAATTGTATGTTTAATATGTTGAGCACTCACCACTGAAGTAATCTAAGTCATTGAATTGACCTAATTTGATGGCCGAGATTAGTTCAACCCACCTTTTTTCGGGTCATTTTATATTAGATACAAGCTGCAAGAATAGAATCAATGCTCAAGAACCGTGCATCATGAATAGTTGAATGTGACCATTTCAGCGGCATAACTGTTCGCAGAAGATACGTAATCTAACATGAAATGTCCCAAACTCAACTAACGACCTGGTCACCGACTGACTTCCACACCTGATTAAGTGATGAATAATCTAGTTAAGAAACTTCAAAATAAAAAATTAAACTATCCTAGCCTAGCCTGAGCGAGCAATGGAGGGGTTCACGAAAATGGAGCTACCACACCTCTTTTTAGAGTGTCAAACATTTAATGGGTGCTTATTTTGCTGTGCAAGACTAACAAGTACTCCCTCCGTTCCTAAATACTTGTCTTTCTAGACATTTCAAATGACTACTACATACGGATGTATGTAGACATATTTTAAAGTGTAGATTCACTCATTTTGCTCCGTATGTAGTCACTTGTTGAAATGCCTAGAAAGACAAGTATTTAGGAACGAAGGGAGTACTAACAAACATAATTATTGATTCATGGCTTAGAAGGAATAGTATCGAGCAAGATGGTTTATATGATTCTCGAAAGGCGGCTGCCTGGTAAAGGTAGTGTACAATAAAGTTTTGAGAAATATCCAGGTTGAGAAGCATAGGCGCACTGATAAGATCTAGAGATGTTAGTAACCCGTGTCTTCTTAGGAGTGTTCTGCACTAGTGTGATATCTGTTGTTGCTAACATCATTTCGTGTCGCCAGCATGAAGAATGACATCAAGAACAAGCGTGTCGGAAACTCGGTTTGGAAGGACAGACTGGATGCGACCACCTCACTTACGCGGCCAAGGACGCCTACACAAGCTACAACATGTACATGCGTATCATTGGCATGAGGACGTGCCTCCTTCGGTCCCTCCCTTGCCACCGAAGCATCATGCAACAACAGCAGCAGTGGTGGCATGCGTGCAATGAAGTGGTAGATGATCGATGATAGTTTCCTACTTTATGTGATTATGCATTGGGATGTACAATGTGAGATGTTAAGTTACTTATATGATGGATGTTTAGTTTAGTTATTGTGACGCCCCCAATTCAATCGTACACTAGGCATGCACGCAAATGTGTACGATCAAGATCAGGGACTCACGGGAAGATATCACAACACAACTCTAAAACATAAATAAGTCATACAAGCATCATAATACAAGCCAGGGGCCTCGAGGGCTCGAATACAAGTGCTCGATCATAGACGAGTCAGCGGAAGCAACAATATCTGAGTACAGACATAAGTTAAACAAGTTTGCCTTAAGAAGGCTAGCACAAATTGGGATACAGATCGAAAGAGGCGCAGGCCTCCTGCCTGGGATCCTCCTAAACTACTCCTGGTCGTCGTCAGCGGGCTGCACGTAGTAGTAGGCACCTCCGGGGTAGTAGTCGTCATCGACGGTGGCGTCTGGCTCCTGGGCTCCATCGTCTGGTTGCAGCAATCGAGTAGAAAAAGGGGGAAAAGGGGGAACAAGGCAAACCGTGAGTACTCATCCAAAGTACTCGCAAGCAAGGAGCTACACTACATATGCATGGATATATGTGTAAAGGGCCATATCAGTGGACTGAACTGCAGAATACCAGAATAAGAGGGGGATAGCTAGTCTTATCGAAGACTACGCTTCTGGTCACCTTCGTCTTGCAACAGGTAGAAGAGGGTAGGTTGAAGTCCTCCAAGTAACATCTCCAAGTAGCATCTCCAAGTAGCATCTCCAGTAGCATCGCATAGCATAATCCTACCCGGCGATCCTCCCCTCGTCGCCCTGTGGAAAAGCGATCACCGGGTTGTCTGTGGAACTTGGAAGGTTGTGTTTTATTAAGTATCCGATTCTAGTTGTCATAAGGTCAAGGTACAACTCCAAGTCGTCCTGTTACCGAAGATCACGGCTATTCGAATAGATTAACTTCCCTGCAGGGGTGCACCAACTTACCCAACACGCTTGATCCCATTTGGCCGGACACACTTTCCTGGGTCATACCCGGCCGCGGAAGATCAACACGTCGCAGCCCCACCTAGGCTCAACAGAGAGGCCAGCACGCCGGTCTAAACCTAAGTGCGCAGGGGTCTAGGCCCATCGCCCTGAGCACACCTGCACGTTGCGTACGCGGCCGGAAGCAGACCTAGCCTAGTGGCGTTCTAGTCCAATCCGGCGCGCGCCGCTCAGTCGCTGGCGTCACGAAGTGCTTCGGCTGATACCACGACGCCGGGATACCCATAACTACTCCCACGTAGATGGTTAGTGCGTATAGGCTCGTAGCCAACTTAGATCAAATACCAAGATCTCGTTAAGCGTGTTAAGTATCCGCGAACGCCGAACAGGGCCAGGCCCACCTCTCTCCTAGGCGGTCTCAACCTGCCCTGCCACTCCGCCTCAAAGATCCACTCGCGGGTGCTCCACCAGCCGACCCGACTTTAGTCTCCACATGTATCATGTATAAAGTATATAGTATATACCCGTGATCACCTCCCGAGTGATCACGGCCCGATAGTATAGCACGGCAGACGGACAAGGATGTAGGGCCACAGATGAAAATACTAGCATCCTATACTAAGCATATAGGATGGCAGGTAAAGGTAACAACAGTAGTATCAAGGACAGGCTATGCATCAGGATAGGTATAATCAGAAAGCAGTAACATGCTACACTACTCTAATGCAACCAGTATAGAGTAGAATAGGCGATATCTGGTGATCAAGGGGGGGGGGGCTTGCCTGGTTGCTCTGGCAAGAGAGAGGAGTCGTCAACTCCGTATTCGAACTGGGCAGCAACAGCGTCGGTCTCGTAGTCTACCGAAGAGAAGAGGGGGAAGAAACAATGAATACCATGTAAACAGATGCATATCGATGCATGACAAGACAAGTAACGATGCTAGGCGTGCCCTAGCGTGGTATGAGGTGGTACCGGTTAAGGGGGGAAACATCCGGGAAAATATCCCCGGTGTTTCGTGTTTTCGGGCAGAGGAGCCGGAGGGGGAAAGTTGCGGGTTCGATAGGTTAGGGATGTGTGGTGGACGAACGGACTGCGTATCCGGATTCGTCTCGTCGTTCTGAGCAACTACCATGTTGAAAATATTTTAATCCGAGTTACGGATTAAAAGATATGATTTTCTAAAGATTTTATTAATTTCTAGAATTTAATTAATTAATTAATTAATTCGGAAAAATGGATTTATGACGTCAGCATGATGTCATGCTGACGTCAGCAGTCAACAGAGTTGACTTGGTCAACCTGACATGTGGGTCCAGGGGGGACCCACTTGTCATCCTCTAATTAGGTTAATTAGGGTTTAGGTTAATCTAATTACAGTTTAATTAAACTTAACTAGTTAATTAAATTAATTAAACCGGATTAATTAACTTAATTAATTCATTAGTTAATTAATTAATTATTAATTAATTTTATTAATCATTTTTATTTTTATTTAATAATTTTATTTTTAATTCTCCTTTTTTTTAAACCGTTCTGGGGTGTGGGCCCCCGTTGTCATAGGGCCACTAGGCCTTAGCGGATCGGGTGCGCCCGATCGGGCGGTGCGGGCGAAGGGGCACCCGCACGCGAGGCCACCAGGGGCGAGGTGGGGCGCCAGAATCCGGCGGGGTAGGGGGGAAAGGGCCGACCAGCTCCGGCGAGCGGCGGGAACGGGGAGCAGGGGGCTCGGCGGCAGCGGATGGCGCCGGCGTGGGCGCACGGGGCGCAGGGGGCGCGGCCATGGACGGGGCGAGACCAGCGCGGGTGCGCGGACGCGTGTGCGCGCACGGCCAGGGCGCGGCCGTCGACGCGATGAGCGTAGGGTCGGGGCTTCGGGTGAGGACGAGCGCGGAGCGAGCTCCGGCCATG
>NC_041386.1:626874524-626881979 GCF_002162155.2 Triticum dicoccoides
GTGACGGGGCCGGGGCGGCAAGCAACGGCGTCGGCAGTGGTAGCGACGTAGGGCGGCGAGGCACCGGGGCGATGGCGTCGGGGCGCTGATGAGGGCGTAGGGGCGATGCGCCCGATCCGATCTGGATCGAGGGGGGCGGGTGAGAGACGTGGGAGGGAAGGGGTGGGTATCGTGCGGGAGTAGTGGGGGCGGACTGGCTAGGGTTCCGGTCGGGGTGGGGGTTAAGGGGAGGCCGGCTGGGCCGGCCTGGCGGCCCATAGTCTAGCTGGGCCGAGGCCCAGCAGGGGGGTCCCTTTTCTTTTGTTTTGTTTTTTTATACTTTTTACTTATTTTACTTTTCTGTTTTAAATCGTTTTAAATTACTTAGGCATTTTATAAAAATGGGTTTGTTGCACCATAATTACCTTTGTAATATTTAGTACAATCCAAACATTTTTGTTTTAATTTTTGAAAACTTTTATTGTTATCATTAATTTTAATTTTAAATTTTGGACCGGTTTTGTCCTAATGATAGCTTAGCAGCAGTAATGGTGGTGACGTGGCACCATTAGCGTGGGATCACTGTAGCTTAATTATCCGGGCGTCACAATTCTCCTCCACTACATGAAATCTCGTCCCGAGATTTAAGAGGGGAGTAAGGGGGAAAGTTCTGGTTACGATATTCTAACGGATCTTCTCGAAGAGGTTAATCCCTTTCTTTGATGTCTTCAATTCTTTATTCCAATGCATCATGATAAACTTGTCATCATTTCTTCGGGAACTCCATCGTACTTACGAAAGGATAAGGGGCAGCTCACTACGACATAATGCTTATGAGGGAAACAATCTGGGGTTAACCCATGAATGAGTATAAGATTATCTCTTGAGTTGAACATATGAAATACCTCGAGAGTAAGGTACGAAGGTACCATAAGAGGCTCCAAGCGGATAGATAGTTGCTCGAAGCCTGAACCAGAGTGAGAAAGGGGTTCAGAGTAGCGAGAGTAAGTATTGCGTCTGATACCAGAATAGATCACTAGGACGGTGGCCCGTGAATTACATACGAGGCCACGCACGAGGAATAACTTAGGGAATAGGGGGGGGGGTGTACAGGACAGTCAGGTTTCGATCCTGTGGAACTGTGGGTTATGGGCCCACCATGTGGTTTTTTTTAAATAGGAGCAGTGACATCTTGCACGGTCATGATAGCAAGGCATGTCAGAGAGTACCATGTCAGTTATGTCGGCAACAACTTGGTACCAAGGGCGAGGGACGAAGAGAACCATTTTCCTGCTCGTTGCATCGAGGTGGACCAATAGGCAAAGTTCTCGTCCATCGGTGGTTACCGAAATGTCACCAACAATAGTAACAGGGTCTTACTGGCAGATTTATACCACGAGGTGCTTACATAAGCAGGAGAATAATACTTCTTAGATTATATAGACCTCAAGAAAGGTTAATCCAACCAATGGAAAGGAAAATAAGATTATCAGATTAAACAGAACAACGGAAAGGAAAATGTGTTTAAACACATATTTCAAGGGTATATCCTTCCCAAGGACAAGCAGAGCATGATATCCATGACATGATATAATGTAGAAAACTCTTTAGGTAGGGGAGAGAAATTTCATGACATTACCCATACAGCGGTGTTTGGATAATTTAGCAGGAAACATTTAGCATTGGGCTTCAAATGTTCTTGTTGAAAATCAAAGTTCCACAGACAAACTTTTGAGATAGCATTGGCATGGTATTCAAACAAAGGTCGGACTTTAGATACTCAATGGATCCATCAGGAACAACTTATAAAATAGGTCTTACAATTTCCTCCAGGAAGAATGGTTATCCTTGCAAAAGAAATTATAACGATAGGTCCTCCACCCATGGGGGGGGGGGTGCTAGGCATGACATCATGTTACCGGGTCATCAAAGGTCCAACATCATAACTCTTGGAAAGTTGTCCCAACCATCATATCTGACCGAGATTCAGATCCGATTGGTGTCAGGATAACTCAGACTCAGGATGTCTGTGAAGAAAAGGTGCAACACAAATTGTCGAGATGACATTGTAAGATTCTTGGGAACTGAACTATGGAAGCGATTCCGAAACAAGAGTTCGTCATTAAGTCAAGGAGAGAATGAGGAGGTGGCTGATGGACTCAGCGACATTCCATTGAGATCTCAAAAGATGGATTTCCACGATTATCTGATCAAGGAGATAACCCTTTTCAGATCAAATGATGTAGTGAGGTATGCTCGAGGAAAACATACATAATTAAACATTGGTTGAAAGGTGCGCCCGAAATATGGGTTGGGTTGCACGACAAATGTCGGAATGGTGATTCAATAATCAATAGACTAAGAATGAACGGCCGACCATTAACTTCAAAGCAATAGGGTTGCTAGAAAGGCAGAATCCAAATAGCACCGTTCACTTGTTGGTACCCCGGTTGGGATCAACGCGAGGACCAGGAAAGAATGGTGATGGTGAGAAGTATCACTATACCAAGAATTCTTAAGAGGTGGTGAAATTCCCACGACATTCTTGACATAAAAGGCGGTAATTCTCCAAGGTAAAGAAGAACAATGCTGGGTAGCAAGGAAGTCAAGGTATAATACGAAACACGAACAAGTTTGTGTTGAACGGAAGGCAATAAAGTGGTCGCTGATAACACCAATCATCGAGGGCAAGGATGGTATTTCTCATCATGATTTCAATAGATCTCTTGGAAGAGCTCAGAATGTTGATGATATTCACGACACATTTGTCGCGAGAGTTCATGAAGATGTAATCGATCGGCGACGACATCAAGTCAAAGTAATGATAAAGTGAAAGGTTATTGGAACCAAGGGTATGACACAAACTCGAAACCAAGCTTGTTGTTCAAGGCGAAATGATATGACGATGATGATCGACGTAAGGTTAGTTCATCGTCGAAAATTGTGCTCCGGGAAGAAGGACCGGGTAGCACAGTTAAAATTAGCTCGATAATGATATAGCCGATCAGGCTAGGAATGACTTTGAAGGATTAATAAATTTGTAAGCAGTGATGGGTTCAAATACTTGTTGAATCGCAATGCAAACTCGATTCAGTTATCGGTGTCTTTGAGTGTATAATAGCTCAGAGCCCGTGAAAAATTGGAATCAGTGGGAAGGTAGCACTTGATGAAGAACTCATAAGAAGTTATGCAGTTCCATGATAATCTTGAGATACCAGGGGGTAATACTCGACACAAGATCAAAGTAAAGATTGGACGGGTGTATTGATCCATAGAAGACAATTGTTTTAACTTGTCCGAGAAATGGAATCAAAGAAGAACAATCATGGTCAGAACCATGGTTGCAAGGGATCAATTCACAGATACCATATGTTAGTTATCAAGGAAATAGTTATTATTACAAGAAGCTTCCATGATAGGATATACATCGCATCCATGGGCATGAACACAAGGTTCAAGGTCGACTCCCACTTCCTCAATGCATAACCTTCCATTCACTTCTCTCAGTTAAGAATGTTTAGAGTTTGAAAGTTTAACTGACGGATTACCAGAAGGTTATGACCCATGAAGACTTTTGGGTTCACAAAAATTAAGGAAGGTATATGTTCAACCCATCGGAGCATCTTAGAAACATATACCACAATCTTTAGGAGTAATTAGCTCAAACTCGAAGGCAGAGCAAGGTTGAGAAAGCAGAGGATACAATTTACCAAAGGCATTATGTATCCGAGGAAAGGCTCACAAGGTTATTGAATATGAAGGGCGTTGTCAGATAAAATCCAACAAAGGATCTGGTGGTCCATAAGGGATCTGATGTGAGCATCGGTACTCAACCAGAAGAAGAAAGAATGCAAGGATATCATATGATAGAACAATTGACTAATTCTAAGCTCAATCGCAAAGGATTTATGATTTCCAATTCAAGGGATCAGAAGCAAATGCTCTGGTTAAGGATAGAATAGTTGAATAGACTTAGGGATACAACCGACGGCAATTTAATTGGTTGATAACCAGCTCATGTCCAAAATGACGTTGAGCCGGAGGGATGAATTCTAGGACCTGATTGAGGATTGCGAGCATTCACAACATATCTAATCAACAGACCCAAATGATAATGACAAGGGATGTCAATCTGATTACGAGACTTATGGGATTAACCATAATGCAAGCAAGCAAGAATTTCAAGAGCAATAGGCTGCTCGGGATTTTCGGAAGATCGAATGGTATTTCGAAGACTTTTGTGAAATACATGAATCAACTGGGGATGAGCGGATACTCGATAAGTGCGAGAAATTATCCGTATGGGTATTCAGGTGGTAAGGAACTGCAAGGCAGTAGGCATAAGTATTCTAAGAACAACAACGAGTATTTCGGGGCGTCTTGTAATAAAAAGAACAACTGGGGACTAAGTAAGAACGGTGTATGAATTTATTCATAGGGATATTTCGGTGGTAGTGAATTGCAAAAGCAATGGGCAGTCCCGAAAGAGTATCGGAAAGTAACTTTGAAATCTTCATGTGCAGTCGGTGATCATCTAGACTGAAGGGGCTCTCCGGGAGAAAGCGTTTTTGAGAACCTAAAGTTAGATTTTAGAAAATCATTTAACCTGAATAGAAGAGAGATCAGAGTCCCAGAGTATAGACGAGGAGTAAAAGATCCTAATACCACCCAATGGCGACGTGGGCCCGTAAGGCACACAACCAAGTTAGTAAAAGTTTTGCAATGACTAGACTCAACTTCGGCCAAGGAGTTGGAAAGGGGATTCCTACAGGCAGTCGGCTCTGATACCAACTTGTGACGCCCCCAATTCAATCGTACACTAGGCATGCACGCAAATGTGTACGATCAAGATCAGGGACTCACGGGAAGATATCACAACACAACTCTAAAACATAAATAAGTCATACAAGCATCATAATACAAGCCAGGGGCCTCGAGGGCTCGAATACAAGTGCTCGATCATAGACGAGTCAGCGGAAGCAACAATATCTGAGTACAGACATAAGTTAAACAAGTTTGCCTTAAGAAGGCTAGCACAAACTGGGATACAGATCGAAAGAGGCGCATGCCTCCTGCCTGGGATCCTCCTAAACTACTCCTGGTCGTCGTCAGCGGGCTGCACGTAGTAGTAGGCACCTCCGGGGTAGTAGTCGTCATCGACGGTGGCGTCTGGCTCCTGGGCTCCATCGTCTGGTTGCAGCAATCGAGTAGAGAAAGGGGGAAAAGGGGGAACAAAGCAAACCGTGAGTACTCATCCAAAGTACTCGCAAGCAAGGAGCTACACTACATATGCATGGATATATGTGTAAAGGGCCATATCAGTGGACTGAACTGCAGAATGCCAGAATAAGAGGGGGATAGCTAGTCTTATCGAAGACTATGCTTCTGGTCACCTTCGTCTTGCAACAGGTAGAAGAGGGTAGGTTGAAGTCCTCCAAGTAACATCTCCAAGTAGCATCTCCAAGTAGCATCTCCAGTAGCATCGCATAGCATAATCCTACCCGGCGATCCTCCCCTCGTCGCCCTGTGGAAAAGCGATCACCGGGTTGTCTGTGGAACTTGGAAGGTTGTGTTTTATTAAGTATCCGATTCTAGTTGTCATAAGGTCAAGGTACAACTCCAAGTCGTCCTGTTACCGAAGATCACGGCTATTCGAATAGATTAACTTCCCTGCAGGGGTGCACCAACTTACCCAACACGCTTGATCCCATTTGGCCGGACACACTTTCCTGGGTCATGCCCGGCCGCGGAAGATCAACATGTCGCAGCCCCACCTAGGCTCAACAGAGAGGCCAGCACGCCGGTCTAAACCTAAGCGCCCAGGGGTCTGGGCCCATCGCCCTGAGCACACCTGCACGTTGCATACGCGGCCGGAAGCAGACCCAGCCTAGTGGCGTTCTAGTCCAATCCGGCGCGCGCCGCTCAGTCGCTGGCGTCACGAAGTGCTTCGGCTGATACCACGACGCCGGGATACCCATAACTACTCCCACATAGATGGTTAGTGCGTATAGGCTCGGAGCCAACTCAGATCAAATACCAAGATCTCGTTAAGCGTGTTAAGTATCCGCGAACGCCGAACAGGGCCAGGCCCACCTCTCTCCTAGGCGGTCTCAACCTGCCCTGCCGCTCCGCCTCAAAGATCCACTCGCGGGTGCTCCACCAGCCGACCCGACTTTAGTCTCCACATGTATCATGTATAAAGTATATAGTATATACCCGTGATCACCTCCCGAGTGATCACGGCCCGATAGTATAGCACGGCAGACGGACAAGGATGTAGGGCCACAGATGAAAATACTAGCATCCTATACTAAGCATATAGGATGGCAGGTAAAGGTAACAACAGTAGTATCAAGGACAGGCTATGCATCAGGATAGGTATAATCAGAAAGCAGTAACATGCTACACTACTATAATGCAAGTAGTATAGAGTAGAATAGGCAATATCTGGTGATCAAGGGGGGGGGGGCTTGCCTGGTTGCTCTGGCAAGAGAGAGGAGTTGTCAACTCCGTATTCGAACTGGGCAGCAACAGCGTCGGTCTCGTAGTCTACCGGAGAGAAGAGGGGGAAGAAACAATGAATACCATGTAAACAGATGCATATCGATGCATGACAAGACAAGTAACGATGCTAGGCGTGCCCTAGCGTGGTATGAGGTGGTACCGGTTAAGGGGGGAAACATCCGGGAAAATATCCCCGGTGTTTCGTGTTTTCGGGCAGAGGAGCCAAAGGGGGAAAGTTGCGGGTTCGATAGGTTAGGTGTGTGTGGCGGACGAACGGACTGCGTATCCAGATTCGTCTCGTCATTCTGAGCAACTATCATGTTGAAAATATTTTAATCCGAGTTACGGATTAAAAGATATGATTTTCTAAAGATTTTATTAATTTCTGGAATTTAATTAATTCGAAAAAATGGATTTATGACGTCAGCATGATGTCATGCTGACGTCAGCAGTCAACAGAGTTGACTTGGTCAACCTGACATGTGGTCCAAGGGGGACCCACCTGTCATCCTCTAATTAGGTTAATTAGGGTTTAGGTTAATCTAATTACAGTTTAATTAAACTTAACTAGTTAATTAAATTAATTAAACCGGATTAATTAACTTAATTAATTCATTAGTTAATTAATTAATTAATAATTAATTTTATTAATCATTTTTATTTTTATTTAATAATTTTATTTTTAATTCTCCTTTTTTTTAAACCGTTCTGGGGTGTGGGCCCCCGTTGTCATAGGGCCACTAGGCCTTAGCGGATCGGGTGCGCCCGATCGGGCGGTGCGGGCGAAGGGGCACCCGCACGCGAGGCCACCAGGGGCGAGGCGGGGCGCCAGAATCCGGCGGGGTAGGGGGGAAAGGGCCGGCCAGCTCCGGCGAGCGGCGGGAACGGGCAACAGGGGGCTCGGCGGCAGCGGACGGCGCCGGCGTGGGCGCACGGGGCGCAGGGGGCGCGGCCATGGACGGGGCGAGACCA
>NC_041386.1:626882412-626936319 GCF_002162155.2 Triticum dicoccoides
CGATCCGATCTGGATCGAGGGGGGCGGGTGAGAGACGTGGGGGGGAAGGGGTGGGTATCGTGCGGGAGTAGTGGGGGCGGACCAGCTAGGGTTCCGGTCGGGGTGGGGGTTAAGGGGAGGCCGGCTGGGCCGGCCTGGCGGCCCATAGGCTAGCTGGGCCGAGGCCCAGCGGGGGGGGTCCCTTTTCTTTTCTTTTGTTTTTTTATACTTTTTACTTATTTTACTTTTCTGTTTTAAATTTTGAAAACTTTTATTGTTATCATTAATTTGAATTTTGAATTTTGGACTGGTTTTGTCCTAATGATAGCTTAGCAGCAGTAATCGTGGTGACGTGGCACCATTAGCGTGGGATCACTGTAGCTTAATTATCCGGACGTCACAGTTATGCAATGATGTTTTATAAGTTTTGATGTTGTGCACAGACAAATCATGTTGGTCTTGTGCAGACATAGCAGGGCGCTTCACAAACAATTCACGTAAAGAACACTTGTGCGATGGCTACGACCATTGCAGTCAATTGATTCCTGGCAACCGTTCGCCAGGCAGTGCACATGGCTTGAGCAGGCAAATCATATGTATTATTTCACTTATCCTAAAGAGTTCTTCCTACTCAACCGTGTGCCCTGTATGGCACACACATCTCATTTCTATATCGTATCCGATGGGTCTTCCATCACACACATATCTTTTTCTGTCAAACGGTTAGCACTTATTTTTTCTCTGTCAAACGGTTATTTTTCCTACGGTTTGCTATGTCTGCATCGCACACAGTTTGGTCCAATGATGTACCATTTGTACTCATAGCAGGGTTCTGCACTAGTAACTCTGTATACTACAAGTGCTATACAATTCAGCTTGGCCTTTAAGACTTTTCAGAAATTATATGGGCTAGGGACCCAACACATACTATCTTTTAATTCACCTTTCTTTTGGTGACCCTTTTTATATGGTATTCTGTTAGCCAGTTAGCAACTGGGTCATTGACCTATGTGTCATCACGGTCAAAAAGTTGCAGTCTTGATCACTTTGAAAACAAATGATGTAACTGATCCATCCACTAGTAGTCTACGCAGCCATTGAGCAATTAATATTGCCCCGTCACAGCATTGGTCATGTAGCATGGCCGTGAGCTACCTACATGCCTTTTCTAGTGCTAGCTGGTTAGTAGTCGCGTGAGTCTTTTATATACGAATGCATTCATGTCTATGCATCTGCAAGCCGGGGCAAATATTCGTGTTTTGACCCTTTTCTGAAACCTATTTAAGATTTGACCTTAGTTTGAATTTTTTTCGAAATCTGACCCTTTTGCTATCGCCAGAGTCCATGGCGGTAGGGTCTAACAGCCTACCGCCAGGGACTTTGGCAGTAGGAAACATCGCTACCGCCAACCGGGCTGGCGGTAGCCTGCACAACCCTACCGCCAAGGTGCTTGGCGGTAGGCACGAGCACGCACTATGTTCAATACTTAGGAGGTTTTCGGCGGTAGGACATGCAACCCTACCACCAGGGACCTTGGCGGTAGGCTGTTATACCCTACCACCATAGTCCTGGCGGTAGCAAAATGGTCAGATCTTGAATTTTTTTCAAACTAGGGTCAAATCTCGAATAGGTTTCAGAAAAGAGTCAAAACACAAAATTTAGCCGCAAGCCGGTAGAGCATGGACATTGGTCGAACAATCGGTCAATTGGCTTGTCCTATCAACTATCACTGCTAGAGGTTGGACAAGGAGCTCTAGATTTAAGAGTATTATGAAAGTGCTTTTCGTGGTAAAAATGTATGCACACTCTTACATCTAGAGGTTGGATTTCCAAGCGGTATCCAGTCCAATTTTTTTTATAGATATTGGTAGTCGAAGGTACGAGAACTTGAGAGCATCCACATTGTGGTCTTTTTCCACCTCTAAGCCTGCCTCTAAGGCCTTAGAGGCGGACGCTATACACTGTAGTACCTCTAACCAAAAGAAAACATTGGCGTTGCCTCTGAGGTAAGAGACTGCCTCCAATCACTTAAAAATTCGAAAGAATTATGTATTTTCATGGCTGGGTTGTCTCACGCATGTAAAAAGTTCTAAAGGCATGGAAAGATTACATGTTTACTTGTTGAGTGGGTCCCATCTTAGAGGCTACAGGAGATGCTATACACTGCCATGCACTCTTATAGAACTCTCTCTCGGCGTAGTCCTCTTCCGTCTTGCTAGGGAAAGGTCCATGGGGAGGGCGCGACCGCACAAAAATGGTAATGGGGGAAGAGATGGTGGTGGTAGGCAAAGGGGGCAATGAGGCTTGGGGCGTGAGTGTGCTATCCATGGAATGGGGAAGAGGGTGAATGTGGTGGCCTCGCGAAGTAGGGTGGTGGGGTTGTTATACACAAGAATGGGCATGCTTTCCAAGAAAATGGGGGTGGGAATTACCATGTTCGTGTGTGGAACGCGGCGGCAACCATTAATTTGTGTTCTTCCCGATGGATATGTGCCTGCGGCATTGACATCTGTGAGAGCGTAAGTCATACGGATGATCGCACCATTGGCTGGGCTGTGCGTAGGAGGATCATGCTCAGGTAACCCTTCCACGCGAGCAGTTAGCGCATGACACACTCTTTCAATGTCCCCAAACTTGAAATATGAAGGCCCGGAGGCTAGATTTGGAGCGCGCTCGAGAAATTATGGCGATCGAGGCCGGTATATCGACTATGCCAGAGTGCGTTTTTGGACCAAAATTGCCATAATGACGTCTTTTATGCCCATTGTCCCAAAATGGCGATTCTGCCAGAGTTGCTCCAACACAATAATCTAAATCATTAAACAAACAATCATTTGTAATGTAATATTACAATGCTCCTCCAAATTGATGAAGAAGCAACAGACCCTGATTGGTTCAACATGAGGTAGTACATGCGACATGAGTTTGTGCAAACCAAGCATTGGAGCTGTCTACTTCTCCAAGTTAAGAGCATGAAGCAAGGGTCTGAATCCTTCCGTGAGCACTTCGATTGGATGAGGCATACCAGCAAGGAGCATGTCATAGCTCCACCGAATTGGAGGAATTGATGGTTCTACTATTTGGTCCCTCCTTTTCCTGGAGGAGACATCTGGTGGGTACAGGGTGTGGCTTAGAGGAAGGATACACGGGTCACCTTAAAACAAGTAAGGCTAGGCCGAAACAAATTAGTTGATTGTGATAGGATCCGTTATTTAAGTCCCCATGCCTCCTCCGGTATGGCGGTATATGGATGTCAAAAGAGAAGGGGCGAAATTTTCTCGCTTTTGCACCGAAGAGAAAATATTTTTTTGTCTCTCAAACAAGATTTTTCTAAATTCGTTTTGACCAGAAAGCATGAGAAATGTGGGAGGGTGAAAGGACAACCTTGTTGACAATCCATGCACGATAGGACTCAATTTTTAGTTTGTGACACCAAAGTTTGAGTTTTGTACTCTATAATCCTGTACCGGATATTTGATATTTGGTAAAAACATGTATTCATAAACACCCTACCAACATATTAAGGCCTCATTTGGTTCACAGGGTAGGAAAATAATAGGAAATGAGATTACTTGTATCTCAAATCTTATGAATACGAATAGGAAAGGAGATGCCATTTTGTTCACATCATAGAATGTTTTCCATTGAGTCTAGGCTAATGTTTATTTTCCTACGAAATTCGGAGCATATGAAGAATTCCTCCATGGGAACATGATTCTATTCCTACAAACCAAAAGGCTTTAAAGAAAATTTTTCCTATTCAAATCCTATCCTATGAAATTCCTACACAATTCCTTCAAATCAAAGGAGGCCAAGATATTTTTGGGTAATATGGTATGAACATATATAACACATCATTATTCATTATACGACATAGATATTTTTTTTTATAGAAGTGTGTTTCTTTGACTTTTCTTCAAGTCAAAGTGGAATTCAATAAAAAAACAGTTTTCTAAACATAAGCATTCTAGAGAAAAACTTGAAAAATACAATGATCAAATGCATTTTACTATTAGGATTTTTTGGAATGATACGCATATAAGAACTCTCCGACAAATAACATGGTGTCTTGATGTTTAGTAGCACCATTAAATTATTTAGATAGTTAGTTATGGATGAAAATGTGTGACACAAGTTAAAATTAATTGAGCATGTAGCAATGCAAACATATTTCTAAAAACAATGAAAATGAGTTACTAGAAATAAAGAACTTGGTACAAATTTTTGGAACCATTTCATTATAACAGGCACTAAACAAACATGGATTGTTATCCCTCCTCCCTAAATGAGCACAAGCACGTCAAGTTGCTCCATCGACATGAAAACGTTGCTAACTCGCATAGATAGAACTCCTTTATTGACCATTCTCCACTAACGACGATCTTTGTGAGATTTCACAGTACTGCACCTCTGCACTGCAACATCATGAATGATCCTCCACGGCCTTAACTACGACGGCGCCCACATTAATCTCCATGTTGTTGCATCCAACAAAGATCACCCCCTACCTCCCCAAGACAAATGTGACTTGAAATCTTGGGCCTCGCTATCATACCAATTTCCGGTTTCTCCGAGGGAACAATCACCTAAAACGCGCACACACAAAACTTATCTCATACCTCATATGTCTCTTTGATTTTCTTAAGAAGATATAGTGTTACAAGACCTTGTTAGAAACAGTTGGCATAGGCACATATGTATACACTGCTGTGATGCATGGCCATGTCACACTCGAAGTACTAGGCACTCCCACCTATGCTCATACATAGACACTACTGCTTGAAACTAATGCACTATAATCAACTAGCACGATCAGGATGAGGCAAACCAACAAGTCAATTGTGCAGAGTTAGTCCTGTGTAATAGCCACACACGGTAGACAAGAACAAATATTAAAAAGAGGAAGGACCACAGGGAGAGGCAACGACATGGAAGAGAAACTACTTGGAGGGTTTCATCATGATCGGCGAACATCGAAGGAAGATAAGATAACAAGAAGAAGCCAAGATATGCAACACAATGTATGGGTAAAAAAGGAAATTAAGTTCAAGTTAGAGGAGACACAATAGATCAAACTTCGAATATTGTTCTCTTAGTTGAATCTTTCCATGTCACCGATCTCACTCGAATTTTTTACAATCTAGCCTCACATGTCAGTATACACACCCCTGATCCCACTGTCATTACACCTCTCACGTTGTCCTGATGCAACGTGTAAGCCAACCCACCTCATCTTTAATTCTCTAAACCTACCTATCAGATTTCTATCTCTCCTGCCAGGCCGACCTCACAAGTTAGCCTTCCACTACTATTATCGCCTAGACCCCGCATGTTGGGATTCTAGCTCTCCCGTGGCGGCAAAAGCAACACCACATTTGGAGTCTTACAGATTATTGAAGAATGGTTTTGAATTGGCGGGATAGTAGAAATATCAACAACAGCGATATAACACAGTGGTGGGGTCGGGTATCATAGCATGACCGTCACCAGGTCCTGGGACACTTTCCGTCTCTCGTTGCAATCTTGTGACATGGGCAACGATGATATTTTGTGCGTTGGGGGTTGGGAGGTCTCAACGATGTCGGTGTGGATATGGCTGAAGGGAAGAGGGAGCTAGCTAGAGTGTAAGCTAAAGACTGCCTATTCGATGCGTTGGGTGTCAAATTAGGGGGCAAGCGCACAAGGGCACTCCTTATGAGTCCACCCTGTCGAGTGTGTTGCTCTTTGCGCGTTACCAAGCGATTGGTTTGGTCTTTCAACAATTTTCTTCTTCGGTCTTCAAGTTTATAGTCAGTTCTCTTAAGTTTTCCATATTTATTTTATATTAAAATGTTTTATAAATGACATGAATTAAAAACAATTGTGTGATTTTTAAAGATATTCACTGAATATTCAGAATGTTTCAGAAATTTCAAAATGTGCATGGATTTAATAATTGTCCATGGATTTTGTTCCAGAAATGCACAGATTTTGTAAAATGTTCCAGAAATTCATATATATTGTAAAATATTCATTATTGAAAAAGGTTATTAAATAAAAATATGTTCATGTTTTTTTACAAGTTTATGGATTAAAAATATAAAAAAAATAAAAAAAATAAAAAAATGGATAAAAAATGAAAACCAAAAGGAAAGAAAAGGTAAAGCAGATAGAAGAAGAAGAAGCCAAGTTCTACCCCGCAAAAAAGAGAGAAGAAGCCGAGTTCTCTGTGCCTTCGGCCGACTGAGCGGTGCACAGAGCGTTAAAAAGGAATTGGCAGCTTGAAAAGGGTTGACGTTACCAACGCCCGGGTGCTGTTGAACACTTCCATTTAGCGTGAAACGATTTTCCAAACTTGCCCCACAGTGAGCTCCAACTAGGCCTGCAACAGAAACTTTATCGATGCAGCTACAAGGTAATGTCACCCCAATTTATTCTGGAGCTTAGCTTTATGTAAACCGTTTCTTTTAAAAGCAAGTACAATAAGATGATATAGACATGCTATAAGACTTTAAATAATATATTTTTGCCGACTTGAAGTAGAAAAAAGAGAAACGGACTATAGACTAACAGCCAGCCGCAACACGTGCTCCTAAAAACTTTGTGAGAGAGTGAGGTGGATCATGTAACAATAAAGTAGTGCATATTTTTTTGAGAGAGAAGTAGCGCATATTTATATATAACTATTACACTTGCTGACTATAAGCTTGACTATAAATGACATGGCAAAATCATATAGCCAGCAATTATTATACTATTAGGATGCATTTGGTTACATGCACTAGCCTCAACCAGGCCCACTGGTTGCAAATTTGCTCATTTGGTTGCCTGTTTTCACCGTTCAGCCCTCATCGCATGGACCATAAAGCACCGCTCAATCAGGCCCAACGGGAAAGGTTGAATCGGCTGTTTTCTCCTAGCCAGGATAGCGGTGTGCAGACAAGAGGAACACCGCGCCGAGCTGATGCAAGGAGGGGATGGCGCGAGCTCGCGCTCATGCGCGAAAAAAGCGACAGGAAGAATTGGGTCACCTCCCGCCCAATCGGACACCCTATTTAGTCCCCCGCGCGATTTCGTCGACGACCAACATGTAAGCGGCACATCTTCTCTGGTCGACAAGGAATGACGGCAACCTTCGTCATCCCCCACTTCCCCGACGCCTTCCCCGTCAACTTCCTACTCCCCGATGGTTGTAAGTTCTATCACCCCTACTCATTGCCACTTCGATATGTGAGCATGTGGTAGGGATAGATCTATGAGCACTCGTAGCATTGCAGAGTGTCGATCCATGACCATGTAATGTTGTGGTAGATACTGGTGATGGATTGCTAGAACAGTAGGGTTTGGTAGTCCGATTTCATGATGCTCATGATGTTTTTTTAGTTCGGCTCCGATGATACTAAAGTAGATCCTGTTATGCCGTGTAAATCTGAGCATGTGCAGTATTGTAGGATGCTATCATGGTCGATATGTAGTTCTGGTGGTCGAGTTTAATGCTTGAAACCCATTTGTAGCACTCTTGTATGCCTGTGGTATGAACCGTGCTTTAAACTTGGCTAGTGTTGATCATACCACATCGACATGGACATCTCTAATCAATGTGTAGTGTTGTGTCATACTAATACTGTTCCTAACCATTGTAGGACACGAACACCCAAGACTTCTGTCAGACCATTGTTTTGTCTGGCAAGTTCACGTCGTCCTATGTTGAGGACTCCCGGGCCGAGGAGATGCCTCATGATTCAAAGGTGTTCGAGGTGCCTATTTAGCCATCATTCGTGATGGGCATGCCTAATGCTGCAACTGCTGCCGCACATAAGGCAGCCATCAAGGTTGGGAAGGAGAAGGTCTTTGAGAGGGGAAACACAATGAAGTGGCAGCCTTTCCTATCCACCATCATGCTTAACAAGATGTGTGAGATCATATTCAGTGGGGTGAGTGTCGGGGATATACCCCGTGGCGTAAACCGGCCGGAAGTATAAACCGGCCGGACTGGATGACTCACTGGTAACCCGCCCGGAGCTTGGCGGTTCACGGGCTACCCGTCCGGTCTTGGCGGTTTATTAGTAACCCGACGGGCGGGTCAGATGGATGACGAGGCCCATGGGCCAGAAGACCGGTTCACATTTAATGATGGGCCGGTTTATGAGGAAAGCACAAAGAATATTCCCTTACAAAGGAAGCAAGACTAGGACTCCACTTGTAATAGAGTAATCCTAATCCTAATAGGACTAGTCATGTAAACCGCTCCTTCAACATATATAAGGAGGGGCAGGACACCCCAAGAGGGAAGAGAGGGACAAGTTCCACAAGTTGGACAAGTTAGGTTTAGACAATAGCTCTCGAGATAAAGCACTCTTGTAACCATGATCATCATCATCAATATCAATGAAGCAGGATGTAGGCTTTTACCTCCACCGTGAGGGGCCGAACCTGGGTAAAACATCGCGTCTCTCGTCCCGCTCAACCCCTCTCAAGCTACCACATAGATGCGTTGGCCTCGCGACTAAGTCCTCACACTAAGGACATCTGACGTGTTAATTCCACGACAGTGAGGACTACAAGGGCTTCAAGGAAGTGCACCTGAGCAATGTTCGAAGTAGACCTTTGACATCTATGGCCAAGAGGTGACCTCGTCCTAGGTCTACAACCACCTCAGGAAGTGGAGAGCCAGGTGGATCTGAGTGACCAAGCTTACACTAAGGACATCTGACGTGTTAATTCCACGATAGTTGGCGCCCACCGTGGGGCCAGACGGACGGTGGTGTTGAGTTCTTGAAGGGATCTTTTCTAGGGTTTGAGAAGTTCGCAATGTTCTGGTTCAACTAAAGTCGGCGTGGAAGATTCACATCAATATACGTACGAGCACCTGGATGATTATGCATACGCATTGTGCCATTGGTGACCCGGCGAGTTGATGGATTAATGCAGCAGTGAAGATTGAAGAAAAAATACTACTTCAAGTAGTAGTACGCCCAAGGGCCGGTTGCGAGATGTTTTATCCGAACTGTTAAAAGAAAGGGGGAAAGAGATCTGCTGGAAAACCGCCTCCGTCTCCGCCAATGAGCCGCCTATGCAGGCCTCGAGCCGCCTTGATCGCGCTTTGTTTCTGCAGGGACCAAGCCACCGCAACGGTCTTCGCCTCCGCCGCGGCCTTACGCCTCCGAGCCGCCCCCGTTCGGCCTCGTGCCGCTGCCGCCGGCCGCCTCGCTTCACCTCCACCAGGTCTCGACTCCGCCCGTTCTGCCTGCAAGTCACGGGTGCGCCTCGCCTGTAGGACCCGGAGAAGGACTCGAACTCGGAGAAGGGCTCGTGGGCGTGAACTCGGACGCCTCTACGGCCTCAGCTCCTTGCCTCAGCCGCCACCCCAGCGTCGGTTCCTTGCCGCACTTCACTGCCGCCGACCGCCTCGCCTCAACGGTCGCTCCGAGTCACCACCAACAACGCCTTTCAAGTCATCGGAGTACTCGGCCTCGTCTTCATGCTGCTGAGCCGATGCTTGCAAACCGGCGTCAGTTCATCGTCGCCTCTACTGCGACACGGTCGTCGAGCCGTCGTCAATGGCGAGTCGCCGCGCCCGACTCTGCCACAACGCCTTTCAAACCGCCTGGTGCTGACCTGCCCATGCCGCCATGGCCTTGTTTGCAAGCCACCGGCCTCGTCCGAGTCATTGGAGCGGCCACGCTGCCACAAGCCGCCTTGCTGCTCTGTTGTTCAGAGCCGCCCCATAAAAGCAGCTTGCCTCTCCTTCTGCTGCGAGATGACGCCTTCGTCAGTCCGTCGTGGAGCGCACCGCCTGCTCTCTAATACTCGTTGGAGAAAATTCCCTAACACAGTAGCTCCAGGACGACGGGTCGGGTTGACAATGAGCTTCCAGTTCCCTTCATTTTGCTGAAGAACTGCTCTGAAGAACTGCTCCTACGGTGCTGAATAGGCCACCATCACAGTCAAACGAACCTGTGCCTGCTATGGAATTATGTTCAGTTGCAGAAGTTTGACATACTGGCCTCTACAGAGCTGCACCCAATTGGCAGATTGGAAACTGCCGCTGAACCGACTGAGGGGTCAGCCGTTACCCCCCAACGCAACCTTCACCTTCCGACCAGTTGAGTCACCTCCATACCATGAACCGTCGGGTCGTGTTGAGCCGCCTCTGTTGCGTTGAACTGCTGGCACCATATTGAGTCATCGGTCTGCCTAAGCCGATTTCGTCGCGTTGAAAGTATCATCCATCATCCGGGTAAATCAGGTGATATCCATCTAAAGCCTATTTTATTAGCGCATATTATTTTTGCCAAGAAACAATTACTTTGGCATGTGATATTTTTTGACTCAGGACAATTGTTCATTACAAATGAGGCGTTATTTACGGGCACGTAGCACGCGCTAGCAATGCTCTGCACCGGCGTTTCGTCTGTATCAACCACCCGGTGAATGAACATGCGCAAGTTACTGTCCCGGTGGTCCGGTTTACATCAGCTTGCCGGGACCGCGCCCGCGGTTAACTCGCCCGTCCGTGACGGTTTACGACATTGGTGCTGATCTTCTCTGTCCGCACCGGCTTACAGTACCGCGGCCGACTCATCTGTCGGAACTACCTCTGATGCTGCGGTCATCTTTGCTGTCCGTCTCTCGTGGTCCGGTCTACATCAACATACCGGACCGCACCTGTCTGCATGAGCTGTTTATTAAGTATGAGCAAGTCACTGCTTGCGTAGCCCGGTTTTTCTTTCAACAAAATGGAGGCAAATCATCATATACTATCAACCGCCATCTACACTGGATGGTTCAATGGGCAGGCGCACAAATCGCCGCCACTATAGTTTGGTTAGCTTCAAATCTCCAGTTGGAAGGAACCATTGGCCGAGTTGCTGACACGGCTCATATGGGATCATTTACAACCCGCCGCAGTCACCTCAACCTTCTATGGATTTACATCATGCTATCAACGCCAATGATATACAAGTTATGCCGGTTTATATCACGGTCAAATATGGAGAGTCTCAAGCCAACTCCTCGAGTCACCTTTGAGACTCGGGGGCTACGATGACACGAATCAGCGAATATTGCCAGTTTCAGCAAATTTAAGAAACCCAGGACGATGGAGAGAAAGATAACCCGGTCCCGGAGGCTACTGTTATATTGATGAAAATTTAAAGGCCGTCAGAAAATTTCCGGCTTAGAAAGTATATGACAGTTACAAAATCCCGGCTCAATGAAGAAGATCCGGGTCATCAGAAAGGATTCCGGTTTAAAATCCGGCTCAAGGGAAGTCAGTCTCACTGAAGCTCTCAAATATCCGGTTTACAGTCCGGTTCAAGGAAAAATCTATTCTCCTACAAAGCTCTGAAGCGCTCAAATCCGTTTTAACAATGTCCAGTTCAAAAGGGAGTTAACTTCTCGCAAATTCGAGTTTAAAGGCCATCAGAAAATTTCCGGCTAAAAATGAAGATTCCAGTTTAAAATCCGGTTCAAGGGAAAGATGTCTCCCACAAAGCTTTGAAGCTCTCAATATCCGGTTCAAGATCCCGGTTCAAGAAGAATTTATCTTTTGCAAAAAATTAAAAATTGCGGAAGAGGACCTGCTGCCAGGATGCGTGGTTCAAACATGGGTATCCCGCCTTACTGGCCTGACATATTATTGATCACATGGGGGCTTCTGCTTCATAAAGCGGGGTCTCTGTTCTTTTACATCATGCGTGGTTACACGGAGCTGTTCTGTCTTAAGCGGCCTCCGGTTTACCCCTTGAAAATTTTATAAACATCACTTGGGGGCTTGGTCGTGTCCGAACCATCGCTACACCTCTTGATCGGCGAAAAAGCCACATCATCACTTGGGGACTTGTGGTCACGTCTGAACCATGCTCACGCCTCTTGATAGGCGAGAGTGAAGGAAATATGCCCTAGAGGCAATAATAAAGTTATTATTTATTTCCTTATTTCATGATAAATGTTTATTATTCATGCTAGAATTGTATTAACCGGAAACATAATACATGTGTGAATACATAGACAAACAGAGTGTCACTAGTATGCCTCTACTTGACTAGCTCGTTAATCAAAGATGGTTATGTTTCCTAACCATGGACAAAGACTTGTTATTTGATTAACGGGATCACATCATTAGGTGAATGATCTGATTGACATGACCCATTCCATTAGCTTAGCACCCGATCATTTAGTATGTTGCTATTGCTTTCTTCATGACTTATACATGTTCCTATGACTATGAGATTATGCAATTCCCGTTTGCCGGAGGAACACTTTGTGTGCTACCAAACGTCACAACGTAACTGGGTGATTATAAAGGAGCTCTACAAGTGTCTCCAATGGTAGATGTTGGGTTGGCGTATTTCGAGAATAGGATTTGTCACTCCGATTGTCGGAGAGGTATCTCTGGGCCCTCTCGGTAATGCACATCACATAAGCCTTGCAAGCATTGCAACTAATGAGTTAGTTGCGGGATGATGTATTACGGAACGAGTAAAGAGACTTGCCAGTAACGAGATTGAACTAGGTATTGGATACCGACGATCGAATCTCGGGCAAGTAACATACCGATGACAAAGGGAACAACGTATGTTGTTATGCGGTCTGACCGATAAAGATCTTCGTAGAATATGTAGGAGCCAGTATGGGCATCCAGGTCCCGCTATTGGTTATTGACCGGAGATGTGTCTCAGTCATGTCTGCATTATTCTCGAACCGTAGGGTCCGCACGCTTAACGTTACGATGATAGTTATTATGAGTTTATGCATTTTGATGTACCGAAGTTAGTTCGGAGTCCCGGATGTGATCACGGACATGACGAGAAGTCTTAATGGGCTTTAGTGGAAAGGAGAAAGGGGCAGCCCAAGGTGGCCACGCGCCTCCCCCCTCCCCTAGTCCTATTAGGACTAGGAGAGGTGGCCGACCCCCCTCTCTCTCTTTCCCCCTCGGGGAATCCTAGTCCAACTAGGATTGGGGGGGGGGGAGTCCTACTCCCGGTAGGAGTAGGACTCCTCCTGCGCCCTCCTCCTGGCCGGCGGCCCCCTCCTCCTTGGCTCCTTTATATACGGAGGCAGGGGCACCTCTAGACACACAAGTTGATCCTTGAGATCGTTCCTTAGCCGTGTGGGGTGCCCCCTGCCACCATATTCCACCTCGATCATATTGTAGAGGTGCTTAGGCGAAGCCCTGCGACAGTAGAACATCAAGATCGTCACCACGCCGTCGTGCTGACAGAACTCCTCCCCGACGCTTTGCTGGATCGGAGCCCGGGGATCGTCATCGAGCTGTACGTGTGCTAAGAACTCGGAGGTGCCGGAGTAACGGTGCTTGGATCGGTCGGATCGGGAAGACGTACGACTACTTCCTCTATGTTGCGTCAACACTTCCGCAGTCGGTCTGCGTAGGTACGTAGACAACACTCTCCCCTCTCGTTGCTATGCATCACCATGATCTTGCGTGTGCGTAGAATTTTTTTTGAAATTACTACGTTTCCCAACAGTGGCATCCGAGCCTAGGTTTTATGGTTTGATGTTATATGCACGAGTAGAACACAAGTGAGTTGTGGGCGATATAAGTCATACTGCCTACCAGCATGTCATACTTTGGTTCGGCGGTATTGTTGGACGAGACGACCCGGACCGACATTACGCGTACGCTTACGCGAGACCGGTTCTCCCGACGTGCGTTGCACATAGGTGGCTTGCGGGCGACAGTCTCTCCAACTTTAGTTGAACCGAGTGTGGCTACGCCCGGTCCTTGCGAAGGTTAAAACAACATCAACTTGATAAACTATCGTTGTGGTTTTGATGCGTAGGTGAGATTGGTTCTTGCTTAAGCCCGTAGCAGCCACGTAAAACTTGCAACAACAAAGTAGAGGACGTCTAACTTGTTTTTGCAGGGCGTGTTGTGATGTGATATGGTCAAGGCATGATGATGAATTTTATTGTATGAGATGATCATGTTTTGTAACCGAGTTATCGGCAACTGGCAGGAGCCATATGGTTGTCGCTTTATTGTATGCAATGCAATCGCGATGTAATGCTTTACTTTATCACTAAGTGGTAGCGATAGTCATGGAAGCATAAGATTGGTGAGACGACAATGATGCTACGATGGAGATCAAGGTGTCGCGCCGGTGACGATGGTGATCATGACGGTGCTTCGGAGATGGAGATCACAGGCACAAGATGATGATGGCCATATCATATCACTTATATTGATTGCATGTGATGTTTATCTTTTATGCTTCTTATCTTGCTTTGATTGACGGTAGCATTATAAGATGATCTCTCACTAAATTATCAAGAAGTGTTCTCCCTGAGTATGCACCGTTGCCAAAGTTCGTCGTGCCCAGACACCACGTGATGATCGGGTGTGATAAGCTCTACGTCCATCTACAACGGGTGCAAGCCAGTTTTGCACACGCAGAATACTCAGGTTAAACTTGACGAGCCTAGCATATGCAGATATGGCCTCGGAACACGGAGACCGAAAGGTCGAGCATGAATCATATAGTAGATATGATCAACATAATGATGTTCACCATTGAAAACTAATCCATTTCACGTGATGATCGGTTATGGTTTAGTTGATTTGGATCACGTAATCACTTAGAGGATTAGAGGGATGTCTATCTAAGTGGGAGTTCTTAAGTAATATGATTAATTGAACTTTAATTTATCATGAACTTAGTCCTGGTAGTATTAGCATATCTATGTTGTGGATCAATAGCTCACGTTGTTGCTTTCATATGTTTATTTTGATATGTTCCTAGAGAAAATTGTGTTGAAAGATGTTAGTAGCAATGATGCGGATTGGATCCGTGATCTGAGGTTTATCCTTATTGCTGCATAGAAGAATTATGTCCTTGATGCACCGCTAGGTGACGGGCCTATTGTAGGAGCAGATGCAGATGTTATGAACGTTTGGCTAGCTCAATATGATGACTACTTGATAGTTTAGTGCACCATGCTTAACAGCTTAGAATCGGGACTTCAAAGACGTTTTGAACGTCATGGACCATATGAGATGTTCCAGGAGTTGAAGTTAATATTTCAAGCAAATACCCGAGTTGAGAGATATGAAGTCTCCAACAAGTTCTATAGCTAAAAGATGGAGGAGAATCGCTCAACTAGTGAGCATGTGCTCAGATTGTCCGGGTACTACAATCGCTTAAATAAAGTGAGAGTTAATCTTCCAGATAAGATAGTGATTGACAGAATTCTCTAGTCACCATCACCAAGTTAGTAGAACTTCGTGATGAACTATAATATGCAAGGGATAACGGAAACAACTCCCAAGCTCTTCGTGATGCTGAAATCAACGAAGGTAGAAATCAAGAAAAACATCAAGTGTTGATGGTTGACAAGACCACTAGTTTCAAGAAAAGGGCAAAGGGAAGAAGGGGAACTTCAAGAAGAACGGCAAGCAAGTTGCTGCTCAAGTGAAGAAGCCCAAGTCTGATCCTAAGCCTGAGACTAAGTGCTTCTACTGCAAAGGGACTAGTCACTGGAAGCGGAACTACCCCAAGTGATTGGCGGATAAGAAGGATGGCAAAGTGAACATAAGTATATTTGATATACATGTTATTGATGTGTACTTTACTAGTGTTTATAGCAACCCCTCAGTATTTGATGCTAGTTCAGTTGCTAAGAGTAGTAACTCGAAACAGGAGTTGCGGAATAAACAGAGACTAGTTAAGGGTGAAGTGACGATGTGTGTTGGAAGTAGTTCCAAGATTGATATGATCATCATCGCACACTCCCTATACTTTCAGGATTAGTGTTAAACCTAAATAAGTGTTATTTGGTGTTTGCGTTGAGCATGAATATGATTTGATCATGTTTATTGTAATACGGTTATTCATTTAAGTGAAAGAATAAATTGTTGTTCTGTTTACATGAATAAAACCTTATATGGTTACACACCCAATGAAAATAGTTCATTGGATCTCGATCTTAGTGATACACATATTCATAATATTGAAACCAAAAGATGTGAAGTTAATAATGATAGTGCAACTTATTTGTGGCACTGCCGTTTAGGTCATATTGGTGTAAAGTGCATGAAGAAAATCCATGCTGATGGGATTTTGGAATCACTTGATTATGAATCACTTGATGCTTGCGAACCATGCCTTATGGGCAAAATGACTAAAACACCGTTCTCCGGAACAATGAAGCAAGCAACAGATTTGTTGGAAATCATACATACTGATGTATGTGGTCCGATGAATATTAAGGCTTACAACAGGTATCATTATTTTCTGACCTTCACAAGATGATTTGAGCATATATGGGGATATCTACTTGATGAAACATAAGTCTGAAACATTTGAACAGTTCAAAGAATTTCAGAGAGAAGTGGAAAATCATCGTGACAAGAAAATAAAAGTTTCTATGATATGATCGCAGAGGTAAAATATTTGAGTTATGAGTTTGGTCTTCAGTTAAAACAATGTGAAATAGTTTCACTACTCACGCCACCTGAAACACCACAGCATAATGGTGTGTCCTAACTTCATAACCGTACTTTATTGGATATAGTGCAATCTATGATGTATCTTACCGATCTACCACTATCGTTTTGGGGTTATGCATTAGAGACAGCTGCATTCACATTAAATAGGGCACCATCAAAATCCGTTGAGACGACACCTTATGAACTGTGGTTTGGCAAGAAACCAAAGTTGTCATTTCTTAAAGTTTGGGGTTGTGATGCTTATGTGAAAAAGTTTCATCCTGATAAGCTCAAACCCAAATCGGAAAAGTGCGTCTTCATAGGATACCCTAAAGAAAATGTTGGGTACACCTTCTATCATAGATCCGAAGGCAAAATATTTGTTGCTGAGAATGGATCCTTTCCAGAGAAGGAGTTTCTCTCGAAAGAAGTGAGTGGGAGGAAAGTAGAAAACTTGATAAGGTAATTGTACCTTCTCCCTTATTGGAAAGTAGTTCATCACAAAAATCTGTTCTTATGACTACTACACCAATTAGTGAGGAAGCTAATGATGATGATCATGTAACTTTAGATCAAGTTACTACCGAATCTCGTAGGTAAACCAGAGTGAGATCCGCACCAGAGTGGTACGGTAATCCTGTTCTGGAGGTCATGTTACTTGACCATGACGAACCTACGAACTATGAGGAAGCGATGATGAGCCCAGATTCCGCGAAATGGTTTGAGGCCATGAAATCTGAGATATGATCCATGTATGATAACAAAGTTTGGACTTTGGTTGACTTGCCCGATGATCGGCAAGCAATTGAGAATAAATGGATCTTCAAGAGGAAGACGGACGCTGATTGTAGTGTTACTATCTACAAAGCTAGAATTGTCGCAAAAGGTTTTCGACAAAGTTCAAGGTGTTGACCACGATGAGAGCTTCTCACTCGTATCTATGCTTGAGTCTGTCCGAATCATGTTAGTAATTGCCGCATTTTATGAAATCTGGCAAATGGATAAACAAAACTGCATACCTTAATGGATTTATTAAAGAAGAGTTGTATATGATGCAACTAGAAGGTTTTGTCAATCCGAAAGGTGCTAACAAAATGTGCAAAGCTCCAGCGATCCATCTATGGACTGGTGCAAGCATCTCGGAGTTGGAATATACGCTTTGATGAGTTGATCAAAGCATATAGTTTTATACAGACTTGCGGTGAAGCCTGTATTTACAAGAAAGTGAGTGGGAGCACTACAGCATTTCTGATAGGTATATGTGAATGACATATTGTTGATCAGAAATAATGTAGAATTATTCTATAAAGAATAAAGGATTGTTTGAAAGGAGTTTCTCAAATAAAGACTTCGGTGAAGCTGCTTGCATATTGAGCGTCAAAATCTATAGAGATAGATCAAGACACTTGACAAGTTTTTCAATGAGTACATACCCTGACAAGATTTTGAAGTAGTTCAAAATGGAGCAGTCAAAGAAAGAGTTCTTGCCTGTATTACAAGGTGTGAAGTTGAGTAAGACTCAAAGCCCGACCACGGCAGAAGATAGAAAGATAATGAAAGTCATTCCCTATGCCTTGGCCATAGGTTCTATAAAGTATGTCATGCTGTGTACCAGATCTATTGTATACCCTGCACTGATTTGGCAAGGAGTACAATAGTGATCTAGGAGTAGATCACTGGACAGCGGTCAGAATTATCCTTAGTGAAATAAGGATATGTTTCTCGATTATGGACGTGACAAAAAGGTTCGTCGTAAAGGGTTACGCCGATGCAAGTTTTTGACACTGATCCAGATGATTCTAAGTCTCAATCTGGATACATATTGAAAGTGGGAGCAATTAGCTAGAGTAGCTCCGTGCAGAGCATTATAGACATAGAATTTTGCAAAATACATACGGATCTGAATTTGGCAGGCCCGTTGACTAAATTTCTCTCACAAGCAAAACATGATCACTCTTTGGGTGTTAATCACATAGCGATGTGAACTAGATTATTGAATCTAGTAAACCCTTTGGGTGTTAGTCACATGGAGATGTGAACCAATCACATAAAGATGTGAACTATTGGTATTAATCACATAGCGATGTGAACTAGATTATTGACTCTAGTGCAAGTGGGAGACTGAAGGAAATATGCCCTAGAGGCAATAATAAAGTTATTATTTATTTCCTTATTTCATGATAAATGTTTATTAATCATGCTAGAATTGTATTAACCGGAAACATAATACATGTGTGAATACATAGACAAACAGAGTGTCACTAGTATGCCTCTACTTGACTAGCTCGTTAATCAAAGATGGTTATGTTTCCTAACCATGGACAAAGAGTTGTTATTTGATTAACGGGATCACATCATTAGGTGAATGATCTGATTGACATGACCCATTCCATTGGCTTAGCACCCGACCGTTTAGTATGTTGCTATTGCTTTCTTCATGACTTATACATGTTCCTATGACTATGAGATTATGCAACTCCCGTTTGCCGGAGGAACACTTTGTGTGCTACCAAACGTCACAACATAACTGGGTGATTATAAAGGAGCTCTACAGGTGTCTCCAATGGTAGATGTTGGGTTGGCGTATTTCGAGAATAGGATTTGTCACTCCGATTGTCGAAGAGGTATCTCTGGGCCCTCTCGATAATGCACATCACATAAGCCTTGCAAGCATTGCAACTAATGAGTTAGTTGCGGGATGATGTATTACAGAACGAGTAAAGAGACTTGCCAGTAACGAGATTGAACTAGGTATTGGATACCGACAATCGAATCTCGGGCAAGTAACATACCGATGATAAAGGGAACAACGTATGTTGTTATGCGGTCTGACCAATAAAGATCTTCGTAGAATATGTAGGAGCCAATATGGGCATCCAGGTCCCGCTATTGGTTATTGACCAGAGATGTGTCTCAGTCATGTCTGCATTATTCTCGAACCGTAGGGTCCGCACGCTTAACGTTACGATGACAGTTATTATGAGTTTATGCATTTTGATGTACCGAAGTTAGTTCAGAGTCCCCGGTGTGATCACAGACATGACGAGGAGTCTCGAAATGGTCAAGACATAAAGATTGATATATTGGAAGCCTATATTTGGACATCGGAAGTGTTCCGGGTGAAATCGGGATTTTACCGGAGTACCGGGAGGTTACCGGAACCCCCCGGGAGCCATATGGGCCTTAATGGGCTTTAGTGGAAAGGAGAAAGGGGCAGCCCAAGGTGGCCGCGCGCTTCCCCCCTCCCCTAGTCCTATTAGGACTAGGAGAGGTGGCCGGCCCCCCTCTCTCTCTTTCCCCCTCGGGGAATCCTAGTCCAACTAGGATTGGGGGGGGGGGAGTCCTACTCCCGGTAGGAGTAGGACTCCTCCTGCACCCTCCTCCTGGCCGGCGCCCCCCTCCTCCTTGGCTCCTTTATATACGGAGGCAGGGGGCAACTCTAGACACACAAGTTGATCCTTGAGATCGTTACTTAGCCGTGTGCGGTGCCCCCTGCCACCATATTCCACCTCGATCATATTGTAGCGGTGCTTAGGTGAAGCCCTGCGACAGTAGAACATCAAGATCATCACCACGCCTTCATGCTGACAGAACTCCTCCCCGACGCTTTGCTGGATCGGAGCCCGGGGACCGTCATCGAGCTGTACGTGTGCTAAGAACTCGGAGGTGCCGGAGTAACGGTGCTTGGATCGGTCGGATCGGGAAGACGTACGACTACTTCCTCTACGTTGCGTCAACGCTTCCGCAGTCGGTCTGCGTAGGTACGTAGACAACACTCTCCCCTCTCGTTGCTATGCATCACCATGATCTTGCGTGTGCGTAGGATTTTTTTTGAAATTACTATGTTTCCCAATAGAGAGCCACCAGATCACTTGGGGACTTGGTCACGTCTGTACCAGTCATGCCTCTTGATCGACCTAAGGCCACAGAATCAATTGGGGGCTTGGTCGAACCCGAACCATTGCCATGCCACTTGATCGGCATAAATGCCATGGTTTCATTTGGGGACCTGGCTGACTTGAACCATAGCTACACCTATCGGGAGCTTGGTCGTGTCCGACCATGGTAACGCCATCTAATCAGCTCAAATAAGCCTCTTTTTGCAAACGGTTTTATCATTGCCTTTTCTTGAAATTTTGTTTTGATAAATATTTCTTTTGTTGCATTTTTAAACCGACAAATTCTTAAACCGCTTCGACTGACAATTACAAATTGACAGAACACGGTCAAATCTTAATCCGGAGGCTATCTGCCCGGTCTGATCTTCTGTTACTATCCTATTATGGAGTAAACCGGTGTTTATCAACCCGGATCGGTTTTCAACTACAAGTTGTCAGTACATGATCAAGTTATAATCCGGAGACTATCAGCCCGGTCCGATTTGACTACAAGTCGCCAGTATTATATATGGATAATCCGGTGTCTATCATAACCCGATACGGTTTTATTACAAACCGGCACAATATGGAAAGAGTTATCAGTACTCAAGATTGGGATTATCACTCTTACTACAAAAAGTTGGTAAGCCAATGATGTGATTCAATGTAACAGGTATGATCTATTTCATATTTGATTATTATTAAGTGCAGCCTTGGTTATAAACCCGGGTTATATGTTGGGCATTATGACCCGTCCGGCGGTAAACCGCCAGGACATTTTAAACTTGTTGTATGCAGAAACAGGTTTGTTAAAACGGCCTGGCTCTTGCTATAAGTCGCCAGTATGATGAGAAATTATCCGGTGTTTGTTAAACCGGCCTGGTTTTTGGACTATAAGTCGCCAGTATATATATATTTGGATTGCGCCATCGGAATTATGCGCTTATAAATCATTGGGTTATATTATTCAAATAGCCAAACTTGGCTGAATTTTCATTATGATATTGAATGAATAAGGTTTTCACCGGATTATATTATCTTGAATAGCCAACATGGCTGGATTTTTATGGTTATTAATAACCAGTATTATTGAATTTTCAAAGTCGCTATAGCGCAATGTCTACTATTTTATCAAAGGATATGATTTATTCTACAATGGAAGGAATAGTCCCGAGTCGCTGCAGGCTTACAACCTGGCACTTGGGGGCTACATTATTCAAATTGAGATTACATGCAATCTCATGTCGCTGCAAGCATGCATCATGATACTTGGGGGCTAATGCCAAGTCATTTTTAGTCTTATTGAAGACCCGACTCATCATATTATAATGAGCCGGCCCTTGGGGGCTACCAATTGCTCCTGTCAACAATTCAAGGTACACAAGTTTTTATCCATTATATTGAAGGGTCCACTCCTCAGTTGGTAAAGCACAAAGCTTTTAACCTTGTGGACATGGGTTCAAGCCCCATGATGGGAGTTACATCATATGATGTTATTTTTAATGAAGTATATATAAAGTCCCAGCTCAATATTATCTTACTGAACCGGCCCTTGGGGGCTACACATCACTGCTAAAATCTACATGATTATATTTACAAAGTCCCTGCTCATTATTGCACAATGACCCGGCCCTTGGGGGCTACACTGATTGAAGTTTTTATAAGCAATTACAAGTCCCAGGTTGCTGCAAGCATGACAACCCGGCACTTGGGGGCTACATATATGGAGTATTCAGTTTATATGATTGAGATGAACTAATCGGATTTCTTCAAGGTTGAAACACTTATTGGAGCAAGTCTTAAGTTATCATTATATTCTCCTCTTAAGACTTGGGGGCTACAGGTATTATGCATATAAAGGAGGAACGTCTTCAGTTCATCAATTTTGAGCAAATCAGGAAGATCAATTACATGACCAGTGTTGACAACAATTATGACCTGGTGCCATCAATATTTATAAAGCGGCCATTTTGGTAATATTAAACCGGCAAGTTTTACATCTTCAAACCGGCTGAATATCAGATAAGTATTTTCAGACCCATACTTCTTAAACCGGTGCTTTGGGAGCTGAGTCAAAGGAGTTATTCTTCACAATATTTCTCGGTGACAAACCAATGTCGGCAAATTGATTATGAAGCTGGTTTGTTAACCCGGATTTCCCAAAAGGAGGAAATAACAAGGACTTAAGGATGATCAGGTACCAGTTTACAAAAATTCTTAACCCGGAGCATAACGTGTCAAATTTGCTCTTGAGTTTATGTTGCAGATCAGTTTAACATGGATAAATCCAAATTAAACTGGGGGCTAATGTCGGGGATATACCCCATGGCGTAAACCGGCCGGAAGTATAAACCGGCCGGACTGGATGACTCACTGGTAACCCGCCCGGAGCTTGGCGGTTCACGGGCTACCCGTCCGGTCTTGGCGGTTCATTAGTAACCCGGCGGGCGGGTCAGATGGATGACGAGGCCCATGGCCCATAAGGCCAGTTCACGTTTAATGGTGGGCCGGTTTATGAGGAAAGCACAAAGAATATTCCCTTACAAAGGAAGCAAGACTAGGACTCCACTTGTAATAGAGTAATCCTAATCCTAATAGGACTAGTCATGTAAACCGCCCCTTCAACATATATAAGGAGGGGCAGGGCACCCCAAGAGGGAAGAGAGGGACAAGTTCCACAAGTTGGACAAGTTAGGTTTAGACAATAGCTCTCGAGATAGAGCACTCTTGTAACCGTGATCATCATCATCAATATCAATGAAGCATGATGTAGGCTTTTACCTCCACCGTGAGGGGCCGAACCTGGGTAAAACATCGCGTCTCTCATCCCGCTCAACCCCTCTCAAGCTACCACATAGATGCGTTGGCCTCGCGACTAAGTCCTCACACTAAGGACATCTAACGTGTTAATTCCACGATAGTGAGGACTACAAGGGCTTCAAGGAGGTGCACCTGAGCAATGTTCGAAGTAGACCTTTGACATCTATGGCCAAGAGGTGACCTCGTCCTAGGTCTACAACCACCTCAGGAAGTGGAGAGCCAGGTGGATCTGAGTGACCAAGCTTAGAGACCTTAGTGGCGCACAGTGGGATCAAGACACCTTTACAATCTTGTTGGAGTCCGAGCACTACCAAGACACACCATTGTTAGATCACATATACCACTTAATACACTAGTTTATTTTGAATATTTACTGTGAGGCAAAGCCCCACATCTTTATACACTAGTTTACCATCTTGATCGTGTCCAACACAACTAACATCACTACTATCGCTTTATTTCCATGTTAGGACCACCCCAAGGATGCTGAGTTCCTCAACACTCCCATCCAGAACTACACGCAAATGCAGCAGATCTTCTCATATGTGCTGGCTATAGGCAAGCATGCCATGTGCTCTAGTCAGTCACTCGATTTGCATATGCTAGAGTGGCCAGACACCCAGGAGTCAGACACCATTAATGTTGATGTTCCTAAGAAGGCTGATGATGACGTTCCTGTGCTCGATAGGAAGAGAAGATGGCTGGGTTGATGGAAGACGAGCTGACTGTGTTTAGCAGCATGACCGAGGCTGTGAAGGAGGTGACAGCTCCCATTAGGGAGAGCACCTCCACCCTGAGTTATATATTGCCATCATGGGGCAAGGTGGCCTCAGTCCGGAGACTCTGATGGTTGCTCTTAGCCACATTCTAGACAACAAGGTTCAGGGTGTTGGGTTTCTTACCATGTCAGAAGCCCATAGAGTGCTCTGGCTGAGGACCTGACTGGGCAAGCACTACTTCTAGAGTTGTTTTGGTGGTGGTGACGGCCTGCATGATGATCGATGAAGGCGACGACGATGATGATGTATATTTGTAGTAGCTAGGGCTTGAAAAACTCTTGGTGTTGGCATGTATATTTTGATGGGGTGGCATATCACTACTAGGGAAAAGGCTAGCAGCAGCGCAGGTTCTAGGTATATCAGTAGCGTGGGGACCGACGCTACTAATAAGGTGCTACAGCTAACCCGTAGCAGTAGCACTTGCACACCCATGCTATTGCTATACACGTTTAGCAGCAGCGCGCTTCGTGGAAGCTCGCTACTGCTAATAGCTCTAGCGCGCTTTGCCTGGACGCGCTACTGCTACTGTGGCGCTGCTGCTAACTTTTCTCCACTCGCTACTGCTAATTTTAGTAGATTTTTCTGCATACTTGTTTTGTATTTGAATAGGATTTATA
This sequence comes from Triticum dicoccoides, assembly GCF_002162155.2. Taxonomy (NCBI): domain Eukaryota; kingdom Viridiplantae; phylum Streptophyta; class Magnoliopsida; order Poales; family Poaceae; genus Triticum; species Triticum dicoccoides. Next base: position 626,906,915 of record NC_041386.1, read on the forward strand.
CAATAATCTTTAGCATATGATACACATACAAATGTAATCATAGCATATACATACAAATAGTCTCATCAAATCATGTCATCATCATAATCATCATCCAACACAAAGTGGTCTCTCGTCATCATCTCGAAAATAGCGATAAAAATCTCGATTACTTGCAACTACATCGTCATCCATCTAAACAATGATATACGCGAGAAGAGTTATCACTTTGCGTGAACCTAAACTAACTACTGGCTGTCGCTCGGAAACCGGAAACCGGTACACCTGGGCCTGACATTCTGGCCACTCGTCGTATACTCCTGGCGTAGCACTTCTTCGTCATCGATGATCTATACACCTGCATCGTCACATGCAACATATCATAAGCATAAATAACAAAGTTCATCATACCCAAAATGCCCTAACTAGAGGGATCTTCGCTAGTCGAGGAGGATGGTTTAATTACATCACAAATAAATTTTCGTCATGCATAATTCAAAGTTTCGTCATACAGATAGTATGGACTAGACGGACACATTGTCATATATCAACAATCACGCCATGTCGTGCCATCCATCCAAGTTAGGGAGATAGTCCTCGAGCTTAGTGAAAGGCTTCAGGTCGAGAAGCTGAGCGGCTACGTGTGTTCGGACGTCTTCCCGCGACATTTGTCCTTCTTTGTAGAACATCCCTATTTTTTCGATGACCTCCTTCATGATCATTTGGGCAAGTTCGCGCTGGATGTGATAAAACTCAGCTCAAAGTCGATGATCCTCGATATCTCCTAAGTTCTTTGCCCATTGCAGAATATGGGCATCGCTGGATGTAGGTGACATGCGAAGGTTCTGGTGATTCCGTCTGTACTCCAGCATCTGGTGTAGGACATATAATCCATCATTAAGAGAATCACTCGGTTGCTGGATGCAACAGAAGTCGGTCTTATGGCCGAAGGCGGGCCTGCCGTCCTTTTTCTTCTTGTCCTTGACCTCTCCACCCCGTGCGTCGTAGTAAAACATAGCACTGTCAAGAACAGACTTGATGTGGGTGTAATCCCTTTTGTTAATGTTCTTCGACGAGTCCAAGTAAAGAGCGTGGGAGTATCGGGAGTAGAGGATGATGAGGACGGCGCGCCCGCCGTTGCGCAAAATAAGTACACCTTAAATTAATTAGCCTGCACCGTGCAAATGAATGATTGAAATCAAAGGAAGGATATCCACGCGGATGACTTACATGGGATGATAAGGCACGAGAATCGCCTCCTTGTCCTTATTGGCGAGCATGAAATTGACGATGTATTCCCTCGCGTATTCACAGTGCTTTGCGCAGACTCCCAAGAAGGCCTCGTGCATGAAGTATGGGTCAACGACACCGATATAAGGTATCTGCTCAACCCTAATGAGGTAGTTCATGTGCAAAGCATAAAGGCGGACAAACGCAAAATCCAGCTTCTCAAGTGAAACATGTTGAAGATGTAATCTAATCGAAGGAAGAACTTCTCCGCGGGGAATGTGTCGACGTACGACAATCCCCGCGGCACGTTAACCACGTAGAGTGGGTATCCTGGATTTTTTGAGGCGATGAGGCCTTTCTCTATTCACAGCACATCGTCATGAAGTCTCCTTAAATCGTCGAATCTGGCCCGCAGCGCTGCTTCATGTAGGATTGGTTGACCGGGGATATGCCATTTTGCCGCACTGGGGATATCTATACGGTCTTGAACCTGAGGCTGCTGAGACGGCTGGATCATAGAAGCAGCTTTTTTGCCTTTCCTCGGTCTCTTCCTAGACTTCTTTACTACCGGAAGGTTGTCCATAATATGTTCAGACTCCGGAGGCGGCAATTCAGGCACCGACTCATGAGGCTCGAACCCTAAGTAGGCGCCAATATTGACATACTATTGAGTGTCATCGTCATCGTCATCCTCATCTATGGCGATGTCACCAGCGACTAATGGAGTAGGCGAGGTGTTGATGTTCATACCTAACTGCGTGCTCGTGGATGTGCTCCCGGCCGCCTCCAGACAAAGAAGACTCTTTGGCCACAACAGGACCCACCCATTGCAACAATCACCAAGCCGCCGCGGGGTCTCGTCGTCATTCCCCACTAGTACTGGAGGAGCCAAATTCTCGTGGCCCGGTTTGACACTGGCCACAGAAACCTTGAAGACTTCCGAGGGGATCGGCCGGCTATGGAACAATGGTTCCTTCGGCTCCATTATCTTCGCCTTCCCCATGTCCACCTTCTGGTCGCCGATGGTGTACAATATGGTGCACGGGGTTTCGTCGGCCTGCAAAGAAAAGTCTGCGATGTGAGACATCTGAAAGGCAACGAAAACGGGAGATTATACATTTATTGAAGGGGCCAGTGTGACAGATACTGTGAGGGCGTCGAGCTCAGCCAAAGATGAAGCACCGCCGAGCACGTCCGGTGCCGGAGCCAGTGCCGGAGCAGGTGTGGAAGCCGGTGCGGGAGTAGGAGCAGGAGCCGGTGCGGGAGCAGGTGCGGAAGCAGGTGTAGGAGCCAGTGCCGAAGCAGGTGCAGGAGCCGGTGTGGGAGTAGGTGCAGGTGCTGGTGCAACGCTAGTCGAGCTGCTCCTGAGGAAGTCAGCAAGGGGAAAGTCCGTTGCATTTTTTTTCTGGATTTTGCCTGCTCCAATTGAAAACGGCCGGAACCAAGGTAGTAGACATATCTACAAGCACCTGTTTTGCGGCATCTACCGCTGTTGCGACTGTCTCAGATGATTCCATTTCAACCGCAATCTCAACCTTCTTGTCGATGTTTTCTTCAGTTAACCTTCGTCTTTCCTTTCTCTCCAAGCGTCCAACTCATCGCTAAACTTGCTCATGGCGTGTTTGTTTATCTTCTTCATTGTCGGGTCCTTATCTAGATCTTTATAATCCTTTTCATTCCAGCCCGGGAACAAGAATATCTGGTGCAACTTCTTTAGGAGGGCGGGCCTCATATTATCTAACTTGTTTAGTTTCTCATCATTGATGGTGGCGGTTGTCCGTATGATCCAGCCAATTTGATTGTCGTAGCACGCGCGAGCTTCCTCGGGCGCGTTTGGCTCAAAATTGTCGTCGTCCACCTCTATGACCACCAGTCTAGTAGTCCAAAGCTTGTTAGGAAGCCATCGCCTCTTTGCTTTCGCTTCTATACCGGCTCCGCTCCCTGAGGCAGCACCGGTCTCAGTCTCAGCGCTGGTCTCGATGCCGGTCTGAGTCTCAGCACCGCTCTCAGTCTCAGCGCCGGTCCCAGTCTCGTCGGAAAGGATCAAAAATTCGTCTGCCGCCCGGTAGACGTCATCGCAATCACCAGAACCCTATCCTTCATCGTTGCTAGCCATGTTTCCTACTATTAAATCTAATCAATTAATTCTAGACCTAATAAAATGAATAATTACATAAAAAAGGCCTATTGTTTTGTAGGAACGTTGACTCCTTCCCGGTGCGGCAAATCTCGGGCACTCGATATGTCCTAGTTTATAGCACAAGTCATGCCGAAATTCACGGAAAATTTTGGCATGAGCTTTGCTAAAAGTGGACAAATCGAGAACCTGAATTTTGCCGGAACGGAAATGAATCAACATTTCGGCAAAACATAGGCCACTCGGCTTCGTTCCCTGGAAACAACAAAAGGCCACTTGGGCACAATCGAACCACTTCAATGTCGATTATGATCAATGAGCAAACACAATTGAGGATTTTTCATATATCATGACCACTTCAAATTTGCATCTCCTAGTGTTTGACACTTCAAGAAAATCTACACAAATCTCATGCTTTCTGAGACTCAATTCAAAAACTAAATATAGATGGATGAACCCTAGAACTCAAATTATGAACCTAGAACTCAAATTATGTCCTGAATTTTTGTCCTAATAAAAATTCACTAAAAATTAAGAACGAACCACTTCAATGTCGATTATGATCAATGAGCAAACACAATTGAGGATTTTTCATATATCATGACCACTTCAAATTTGCATCTCCTAGTGTTTGACACTTCAAGAAAATCTACACAAATCTCATGCTCTCTGAAACTCAATTCAAAAACTAAATATAGATGGATGAACCCTAGAACTCAAATTATGAACCTAGAACTCAAATTATGTCCTAAATTTTTGTCCTAATAAAAATTCACTAAAAATTAAGAACCTACTAGACCTGCAACACTAATAGCAATTTATATTTTTATATTGATTTTTTTCTCTAAACTAAATCCTACCACCCTAGTTAACATCTAGTTAAACCTTATTTTCCTAACATTTGTAATTAAACACTACAACCCTAACCCTGCTGCCCTAGTTAAGCATATACAATTTTTTCCTACGGCGAGGGAGGCAGGGGCGTCTCCGTCAAATTAACCTAACTAAATTCTTTTCCTAACTAAATAAGCCTAACTAATTTAGAGAGAGAGAGACAGGAGGGGTGGGGTGTAATGCCCCGAGACCGATGTGCCAGGTGTCTTCCAGTTTCGTTGCCTTGTCATTCGCTTGCGTGTTGCATCTTGCCATGTCATCATCCGCATTGCATCTGCATGTTTTCGAAACTTGCATCCGTTCGAGTTCCCCCAGTTCCGTCCGTTGTCCGTTCTGAGCCCAGACACACTTGCACGCGCCCGCGGCACGTCCGAAATAGTATTTTTTTAGTGTCCAGGAAATGTTCTCGGAATGGGTTGAAAGTTGGCATGCGGTGTTGTTATGGTGTAGATAGGCCACCTGCCAAATTTCATCGCATTCGGAGTTTGTTTGTTAGCCCAACCGTTAAACTATAGCGGCAATATAGTCGGTCAAAATGTCGGACGTTTTCGGTCTCCGGAAACAGTTGTCGGACATCTCTCTCTTCTCTTCTCTCAGCTTGAGACCGTCTACACAGTCCACTACCTACCGCCAGGCCCAACCTAACCTCTCTCGTCAGCCCGCGGCCCTCCTTGCGCGCGCGTCCGAAAGCTGTCCCGGACCCGACCCCGGGCAGTCGCCACCGTTGGATTCGGATCATCCCCAAACATCTTCAAAACATCTCTGTTTTCTTTTTTAGGCTCCCTACCTATTTATTTCTCGTCCGTCCGATTGCGATCGGAGGGCTCGAGTAGCCCGTAAACCTAACCGGCTTGCTATAAATCGTGGGCAACCCTAGTTTCTAGGCCTCATGTCCCATCCATCCACTTCATCCGCCGCCACCCTCTCTCCAAACCCTCCTCGGAGTCCACATCGAGCCAACTACAGCCACCCACCTTCTTCCTCGTTTAGTTTCCACCGCACACCACCAGCCAGATCCAGCCCAACCGGAGCGCTCGAACAAGTCTCCTCCTTCCTCGGGATTGATCCAGATCCCACCTGGCCAAATCCCCTCGCCCGATCTTCCTCGATCCAAACCGCAGCCCTCCTCTGCCTGAGCTCCTCCTTCCCGGAGCAACACCCGTCCCGGACGTCTCCCGATCGAGCCGCCCGATTTCCTGCACCTCCCCTCGTCCGAGAGCATGAGATCCTCTACCCGAGCACCTGTGCTGAAGATGCCCAGCGCCCCACGCCAAAAGGCCGCAGCGCCGAGCGCGCCTCAACCTTGCTATCCCGCCGTCCCCTCCGAACCTTGCCGCCGGCGAGCACCAGCAGGATCCCGCGGCCTCGTCTGCCCTCCCCTCGAGCCAACAGGTCCAGGACCGGCCCCGTTCCCCTCTCTTTCTTCCTCTACCATTTCCTCTCTCTCTGACATCTCTCTCTGTAGGAGACCGCCGCCATGGACGCCCGACCCCGCTGCCGTCCATGAAGCTCTGCTTCACCCCTGCTGACTTGAACCGAATAGGATCCCCGGACCTCCTTCGCGCCACCGCACCTGTGCCGTCGATGTGATGCCCTGCTGCTGCTCCTGCATTTTCCCTGCACCTTCCCTGTCTCACACCTCTTTGTCTACCTCCTGTTGCAGCGCCATGGGTGGCTACAGCCCGAGCTCGCGCCCGTCCTCCTGGATCCGCCCCATTCGCCAAGGCCGGTCCTTGCCGAATCCGCCCGCTCTCGGCACCTCCGTGCTTCGCCGTCGCCGAAGCCCGCTGCCAGTTTTGCTGCCGCCGTCGCTTCCTGTCGAGCAGAGGGCGCGCCTCCTCTGCTTCGAGCCGCGCCGCTCCAAAGCCCGCTGCCTCCTCGGCAGCAAGGTCGGCCCAGCACGAGCGCCAAGTCCTGCAGCGCATGATGACAACGTCCTTGCCTCCAGATCCGGCCCAGCTCGCGTCCAGCCGGCCCATGAGGCCCGGTGAGCTTCAGATCCAGCGCCCATTGCTGCTTTCGGGCCAGTCAGATTCAGCCATAGTGTTTTTTCCTACTGCTGCAATTTTCACTTTTATCCAATAAAAAACAGATTTGCAGAAAAGCCCTCAAACATCATGCATATCATAACTAATAAACCGTGCATCGGATTAACATGTTTTATATATGAAATATGACTAGAATTTCGTGTAGTTTCATAATATCCAACTTTCATGCATGTTTAAAATGTTTAAAATGCGGTTTGTTTAAATTTGCTTAATGACATGTTAAAATGATTTATTTCATAACTAAATAACTGTAGCTCCAAACTTAACAAACTTTATATGTAAATGGGGTAGAAAAATGCATAGTTTAACATGGTGCACTCATCTTGCATGTTTAACAACTCTAAAATATGGTTTAGGGAAGAACAGTACCAAATCCATAAATTGCATATGGGGATTTTCCGGAATTGTTGTTTGTTGTTCCGGCCTCATTTAAACTTGCCTAGATAGGTAGTTTTCATTTGCTCCACCCCTTGCCATGTTTAAGAACATTTAATATTGATGGGTACCTAAATGAGAGCGAACTAAATAAGTCACGTGGTGTTTCGTCAATATGCAACAGAGTTGCATATTGAGCTCCACTTAATTTGTAGGATTGTTTGTGCATTTTGCCATGCCATGCCTCTTTAAACCGGACATGCATCATACTTGGTTGTGCATCATGCCATGATTATGTGATGGTTGTTTACCATGATTGTTTGTTTCTTTCCGGTGTTGCTTCTTCAGGTTAGTTCCGATAACGTCGCGTTTGTGAGGATTCGTTCGACTTCGTCCGCTTGTCTTCTTCGTGGACTTGTTTTTCTTCCTCGCGGGATCTCAGGCAAGATGACCATACCCTCAAAATCACTTATATCTTTGCTTGCTAGTTGCTCGCTCTATTGCTATACCGCGTTACCTACCACTTGCTTTATCATGCATCCCATATTGCCATGTCAAGCCTCTAACCCAACTTTCCTAGCAAACCGTTGTTTGGCTATGTTACCGCTTTGCTCAGCCCATCTTATAGCGTTGCTAGTTGCAGGTGAAGTTGAAGTTTGTCCATGTTTGGAACATGGATATGTTGGGATATCATTACTGTATCTTATTTACTTTAATGCATCTATATACTTGGTAATGGGTGGAAGGTTCGGCCTTATGCCTGGTGTTTTGTTCCACTCTTGCCGCCCTAGTTTCCGTCATACCGGTGTTATGTTCCTTGATTTTGCGTTCCTTGCACGGTTGGGTGTTATGGGAACCCCTTGACAGTTCGCTTTGAATAAAACTCCTCCAGCAAGGCCCAACCTTGGTTTTACCATTTGCCTCACCACCGCCTACTTTTCCCTTGGGAGTCGCGCTCCCGAGGGTCATATTTATTTTAAGCCCCCCGGGCCAGTGCTTGTCTAAGTGTTGGTCCGAACCGAGTAGACTGCAGGGCCACCTCGGGGAAACTTGAGGTTTGGTTTTACTCGTAGGATGTCTCATCCGGTGTTGCCCTGAGAACGAGATATGTGTAGCTCCAATCGGGATGTCGGCGCATCGAGAGGCTTTGCTAGTCTTGTTTTACCATTGTCGAAATGTCTTGTAACCGGGATTCCGAGTCTGATCGGGTCTTCCCGCTAGAAGGAATATCCTTTGTTGACCGTGAGAGCTTGGGATGGGCTAAGTTGGGACACCCCTGCAGGGTTTGAACTTTCGAAAGCCGTGCCCGTGGTTATGGGTAGATGTGAATTTGTTAATGTCCGGTTGTAGAGAACTTGGCACTTAATTTAATTAAAATGAATCAATCGCGTGTGTAGCCGTGATGGTCTATTTCCGGCGGAGTCCAGGAAGTGAACTCGGTTCTTGTGTTATGCTTGAATGTAAGTAGTTTCAGGATCACTTCTAGCTTCACGACCATTGCTTTGCTTCCCTTCTCTCTCTTATTTGCGTATGTTAGCCACCATATATGCTAGTGCTTGTTGCCGTTCCACCCAACTACCCCTTTCCTACCCATAAGCTTAAGTAGTCTTGATCTCGCGGGTGTGAGATTGCTGAGTCCTCGTGGCTCACAGGTACTTCCAAACAGTTGCAGGTGCCGATGATACCAGTGCAGGTGATGCTACCGAGATCAAGTGGGAGCTCGATGAAGATCTTGATCGTTGTGTTGTGTCTTTTCCGGTTGATCAGTAGTTGAGCCCAGTTGGGACGATCGGGGGTCTAGCAATTAGGGTTGTCTTCTTTTATTTTGGTTCCGTAGTCGGACCTTGATTGTACTCTGGATGATGTATGTTTAACTTGTATTTGTGTGAAGTGGTGATTGTAAGCCAACTCTTTATCCCTTTCTTATTCATTACATGGGATGTGTAAAGATTACCCCTCTTGCCACATGCCTACCATGCGGCTATGCCTCTAAGTCATGCCACGACATGTGGGAGATATAGACGCATTGTGGGTCTTACAAGTTGGTAATCAAAGCCATCCCCGACTTAGGAGCCCCCTGCTTGATCAAATCGCTGACGTTGTTGAGTCTAGAACAAAATGTTTTGAGTCTTAGGATTATATATATCGGAGAGTATGATTCTTTTTACTCCTCAGTCCCTTCGTCGCTCTGGTGAGGCCTCCTGTCGTAGAGTTTTGACTCTTCTCTCCTCAAATTTCACGAAAAAAATTAGGATCACGCGGGTATCTTGGAATCATTTCGATGGTTTTGTGACGAGAACATTGTTCTTGGTGCCTCCTGACATTTAGGGGTTGTGGCAGTGTCCCGGGGAGTTGAGCTCCGATGTGTTGTCGTCACAATTTTGTCGTTGCAGTTTTGGAATACCTGAGTTCACCGACATTGAAAATCTCTTTTATGCAGTTGTTGGTGAGATAACCTCGACGCCAACCAGTACTGGGGCGGGAGTTCGGGAGTATTGCCATAACATGTATAACAAATGCTTTTCGAAGGTTGAGGTAAACGATTTCCGAAGGTTTCTTGGTTATGTGTTGAAGGATGGATACAGCTAGATGTAGGATTTGCTAGTTTTGGGTGAGATATTATGCTTCCCCTGTATCCCCAACACCTGATTGCATAACCAGAAAGTTTCGGGAGTTTATAAGTGGGAATTCAAGTATCACATAGGATATCTTTCCAACATACACATGAGACGATATGGGGTCTATCATATGTTTGTTCCGGCTTATTCTGTAAGCCAATCCTTTGTTTTGTTTTCAGTTGTGGTATTCTAGTTGCTTCAATGTCAAGTGTTGATTCCATACCTTTCCTAAGCAGTGTTCTCATATTCCTATGCGAATACAAATCCTTCTTTATCTTTGAGTTTGCCATATCAATTTCTTTTTCAACCAGTGTGTTCCTCTTCAAGTGGATCCGATCATTTTCAACATCTGCAAGACTCAACTCAAGTTTTTCTCAACGGTGTTTGTTTCATATGTCCCAAGTTGCCTTTGTTTTCCTGCCCTCCCACCCTTTTCCTTCAAGGAATCAGATGTCTTAATCAAGTATCCTCTTATGGATGTGAAGCCTCTCCGTTCTTTTCCGTCAATGTTCTTATCTGGTGATTCTCAGGAAGATACTAATGGAGCTTCAAGTTCATCATTCTTCATTCTCTTTTCTTCTCCGGTGGATTCAATTCAAGCTTTATCGATCATATACTTTCCTTGTTTCTAATATTTTATCATGCCGGTGCACTCCTTAATCATCCACCTCTTGCTATTCATGTTTATCCAAAGTGCCGAAGATATCTCAGAAGACTTGTGCTCCATTATCAATCTGCTCAAGCTAATTCGGGGTTGTTATCTCATTCTAGCCATTTAAATAAACCGGTGCAATCTTCCTTTTAAATCGTTCAATGGTGTATCTTTTGAGTGGGCCCTAACCCACATGTCTTTTCCCAGGATCTTACCCGACTCTTCTATTTTTATGGAGTACTCTCAGATTCTTCTCCAAGTTTGACGTAAGAATGAATTGTCATCAGTCATATGTATTTCTCCAAGCTCGGTCAAATTATTTTCATCATTGGCTCAACCTCTTTGTTTTTTATTCTCCCGGAGTGTCTAAACAATTCATGGTGGTGTTTCTTGTCATCATTCTCGAATTGTGAAGACCGAAGAAGATTTTCTCTTAAATCTTGCTCCATTCTCTCGAAGATTCATGGTTCTAGCTTGATGCCATCCTCTCATAATTGTTTTCGATTGTGAGAATTCTTTTCACCCATCCGGAGCATTTCAGGAGTCTTTTCAGTTTGATTCTCCGGAGGCCATCATTCCGGAGGATTTATTCGTTCTTAGCTTTCAGCTCTCGTTCTTGAATTCTTCCGGTGCATCATTCAAATATTCTATAATCAGCTCGGGATCTCTTCGTTCACTTGTATCTAAATTCTCTCAAGTATCTTCGTTCTCTAATTCTTCCCGGTGTTTCTTTATATTTTCTTCATTCATTTTCAATTCTTACGGTGGTTCGTTCAAGATTTCTCTTCCTTCTTTATCATATTAATTTATCCGTTGTTTCAGTCCTACCGGTGGTTCACTGAAGACCTTCTCAAGTTTGCACTATATCTCTCTTAATCCTTTCTATGAGAATAAGCGGTATGCCAAATCCGTTGCTTGTCATCAAGTTAATTGATGAAGGATAAGCATAATGTAATTCCTATTCTTGTTTCATCGAGTATATTCAATTCCTTATTCCGGAGGTTCATCAAATTCTTGGTTTCAATTGTTTCATCTTTACTTTTCCTGGAGTTCCAAGATCTCTCAGTTATATCACCACGAAGCTCCACCTAATCATTGCAAAGTTTCACCTTGTGTTTTCAACTTCTCTTTGTTTCTATTATCCTTTTATTACCGGAGTTCTTCACGGAGGCTCAATATGGTGGCTCATCAAAGATTCCTTTTATTCTTCAATTGTTCTTCAAGTTTTCTCTCGAAGCTAAGATCCGCCAAGCTATACTCTCAAATGAACATGGTGATCAACACATGTCTTGTTTTGAGGAGTTCAAGCTTTCTTAATCTTGCATTTCTAAGTGCAGTTCAATCCCTTCTCCCTTATCTTTTGAGGTGGTGTTATGTCATTTTGACAGTTTCCTTCATGGTTCATGATCGACAAGTTGTTTGAAATGACATATCTTAAATCCATCATTTTCAGTTCATTCAGGACATTTTTTCAACCCATCAATCCCTTCATTGGAGTTATCTTGGGTTATATTTCACCTCAAGCTTTCCCTAAGGATTGTTGCTATTTATGGTGCTTACAAATGACCCTAGTTCTTCATTTATCCTCCCGGTGAGATAAGCTTCTCGTCTCCTTGTTCACATCAATCCAATCTATTGTTTCCGTTAGTGGCATAATTTCACCTCATAGTTTTGAGAAGTTCTCCATAAGCCCACATCAAGCTTACTCTTTTCGTTGTTGGTTTCCAACAACTCCGTTATAACCTTCTTGGAAGGGTGCCTTCCAAGCTCATTTGTGGCAGAAGTTGGCATTTTCTTCTACATTCTTTTATTCCAATGAGCTATCTTCTATTCTTTCTTCTGGAGGCATTGTGATGTTGCTCTTTTCACTCCTCATCTCGAATTGTGAGGATCGTGTTCTTTTCGTGCTTATCGTTTCAACCGGAGTGTCGTGTCCTCTATTCAAGTATCCTCTCATCTTGTCTAGTTCATATTCAATTACTTCCATTTTCAGTCGGAGTGCTGCCCAAATTATATCATTCTTATTCCTTCTCTATCTTGTTTTAACCGAAGTGTTGTGTCCAGCATTCCTCTTCTAACCGGAGTCTCATTCAAGTGCTTTCATTTTACCAAGCTCATATTCTTTACCTTCCATTTCCAACCGGAGTGTTGTCGTAATTGATCTTTATCGTTCCTTGTACATCTCATTTCATCCGGAGTGCTTGCATGTACTTCTTGTCCTTTGTGACACTTTTCTTATGTCTTTCAACCTACAAGGTTCTAGTAATGTTCCTTGTTTCATTTTCTAACGGAGTGTTTTCAACTTTGATCATCTCCGTTGTATTCTTTTCTCAAAATGGTTTAACCTCTCAAGGTTCATGGTTTCACTCGTTTGTCGAAGAAGCAACTTAGTTTTACCTCTCTTCTTCCTCTTTCGTTTTCCCTCCGGTGCCATCCTAGATCTCGGGACGAGATCCTCTCGTAGTGGTGGAGTGTTGTAACGCCCCGAGACTGATGCGCCAGGTGTCTTCCAGTTATTTCGCTGTCGTTGCCTTGCCATTCGCTTGCGTGTTGCATCTTGCCATGTCACCATCCGCATTGCATCTGCATGTTTCCGAAACTTGCATCCGTCCGGGTTCCCCAGTTCCGTCCGTTGTCCGTTCTGAGCCCAGACACACTTGCACGCGCCCACGGCACGTCCGAAATAGTATTTTTTAGTGGCCGATAAATGTTCTCGGAATGGGTTGAAAATAGGTATGCGGTGTTGTTATGGTGTAGATAGGCCGCCTGCCAAATTTCTTCACATTCGGACTTCGTTTGTTAGCCCAACCGTTAAACTATAGCAACAAATATAGTCGGTCAAAACGTCGCACATTTTCGGTCTCCAGAAACAGTTGCCGGGCCTCTCTCTCTTCTCTTCTCTCAGCTTGAGACCGTCTACACAGTCCACTACCTACCGCCAGGCCCAACCTAACCTCTCTCGTCAGCCCACAGCCCTCCTCGCGCGCGCATCCGAAAGCTGTCCCGGACCCGACCCCGGGAAGTCGTCACCGTTGGATTCGGGTCATCCCCAAACATCTTCAAAACATCTCTATTTTCCTTTTTAGGCTCCCTACCTATTTATTTCTCGTCCGCCCGATTGCAATCGGAGGGCTCGAGTAGCCCGTAAACCTAACCTGCTTCCTATATATTGTGGGCAACCCGAGTTTCTAGGCCTCATGTCCCATCCATCCACTTCATCCGCCGCCAACCTCTCTCCAAATCCTCCTCGGAGTCCACATCGAGCCAACCACAACCACCCACCTTCTTCCTTGTTCAGTTTCCACCACACACCACCAGCCAGATCCAGCCCAACCGGAGCGCTCGAACAAGTCTCCTGCTTCCTCGGGATTGATCCAGATCCCACCTGGCCAAATCCCCTCGCCCGATCTTCCTCGATCCAACCCGCAGCCCTCCTCTGCCCGAACTCCTCCTTCCCCGAGCAACACCCGTCCCGGACGTCTCCCGATCGAGCCGCCCGATCTCCTGCGCCTCCCCTTGTCCGAGAGCATGATATCCTCTACCCGAGCACCCGTGCTGAAGATGCCCAGCGCCCCATGCCAAAAGGCCGCATCGCTGAGCGCACCTCAACCTCGATATCCCGCCGTCCCCACCAAACCTTGCCGCCGGTGAGCACCAGCAGGATCCCGCAGCCTCCTCTGCCCTCCCCTCGAGCCAACAGGTCCAGGACTAGCCCCGTTCCTCTCTCTTTCTTCCTCTACCGTTTCCTCTCTCTCACATCTATCTTTGCAGGAGACCGCCGCCATGGACGCCCGACCCCGCTGCCGTCCATGAAGCTCTTCTTCACCCCTGCCGACCTGAACTGAATAGGATCCCCGGACCTCCTTCGCGCCGCCGCACCTGTGCCGTCGATGGGATGCCCTGCTGCTGCTCCTGCATTTTCCCTGCACCTTCCCTGTCTCACACCTCTCTGTCTACCTCCTGTTGCAGCACCATGGGTGGCTACAGCCCGAAGTCGCGCCCGTCCTCCTGGATCCGCCCCATTCGCCAAGGCCGGTCCCTGCCAAATCCGCCCGCTCCCGGCACCTCTGTGCTTCGCTGTTACCAAAGCCCGCTGCCAGTGTCGCTGCCGCCGTCGCTTCCTGTCAAGCAGAGGGTGCGCCTCCTCTGCTTTGAGCCGCGCCGCTCCAACGCCCGCTGCCTCCTTGGTGAAGGAAATACGCCCTAGAGGCAATAATAATGTTACTATTTTATTTCCTTATATCATGATAAATGTTTATTATTCATGCTAGAATTGTATTATCCGGAAACATAATAGTTGTGTGAATACATAGACAAACTAAACATCACTAGTATGCCTCTACTTGACTAGCTCGTTAATCAAAGATGGTTATGTTTCCTAACCACAGACATGTGTTGTCATTTGATTAACGGGATCACATTATTAGGAGAATCATGTGATTGACATGACCCATTCCATTAGCTTAGCACCCGATCGTTTAGTATGTTGCTATTGCTTTCTTCATGACTTATACATGTTCCTATGACTATGAGATTATGCAACTCCCGTTTGCCGGAGGAACACTTTGTGTGCTACCAAACGTCACAACGTAACTAGGTGATTATAAAGGAGCTCTACAGGTGTCTCCAAAGGTAAATGTTGGGTTGGCGTATTTCGAGATTAGGATTTGTCACTCCGATTGTCGGAGAGGTATCTCCGGGCCCTCTCGGTAATGCACATCACATAAGCCTTGCAAGCATTGCAACTAATGAGTTAGTTGCGAGATGATGTATTACGAAATGAGTAAAGAGACTTGCCGGTAACGAGATTGAACTAGGTATTGAGATACCGACGATCGAATCTCGGGCAAGTAACATACCGATGACAAAGGGAACAACGTATGTTGTTATGCGGTCTGACCGATAAAGATCTTCGTAGAATATGTGGGAGCCAATATGAGCATCCAGGTTCCGCTATTGGTTATTGACCGGAGACATGTCTCGGTCATGTCTACATTGTTCTCGAACCCGTAGGGTCCGCACGCTTAAGGTTTCGATGACAGTTATATTATGAGTTTATGAGTTTTGATGTACCGAAGTTAGTTCGGAGTCCTAGATGTGATCACGGACATAACGAGGAATCTCAAAATGGTCGAGACATAAAGATTGATATATTGGACGGCTATATTCGGACACCGGAAGTGTTCCGGGTGATTTTGGAGAAAACCGGAGTACCGGAGGGTTACCGGAACCCCCCCGGGAGAAGTAATGGGCCATATGGGCCTTAGTGGAGAGCGAGAAGGGCAGCTAGGGTGGGCCGCGCACCTCCTTCCCCCCTGTTCCGAATTGGACTAGGAGAGGGGGGGGGCGGCGCCCCCCTTTCCTTCTCCCTCCCCACTTCCTTCCCCCTCCTACTCCTACTAGGAGGAGGACTCCTCCTTGGCGCGCCTATAGGGCCGGCCGGCCTCCTCCCGTTGCTCCTTTATATGCGGGGGCAGGGGGCACCCCTAGACACACAAGTTGATCCACGTGATCGTTTTCTTAGCCGTGTGCGGTGCCCCCTTCCACCATAATCCTCGATAATATTGTAGCGGTGCTTAGGCGAAGCCCTGCGACGGTAGAACATCAAGATCGTCACCACGCCGTCGTGCTGACGGAACTCTTCCCCGACACTTTTCTGGATCGGAGTCCGGGGATCGTCATCGAGCTGAACGTGTACTAAAACTTGAAGGTGCCGTAGTTTGGGTGCTTGATCGGTTGGGCCGTGAAGACGTACGACTACATCAACCGCATTGTGCTAACACTTTCGCTGTCGGTCTACAAGGGTACATAGATCACACTCTCCCCTCTCGTTGCTATGCATCACCATGATCTTGCGTCTGCGTAGGAATTTTTTTGAAATTACTACGTTCCCCAATAGTGGCATCCGAGCCTAGGTTTTATGTTTTGATGTTATATGCACGAGTAGAACACAAGTGAGTTG
This sequence comes from Triticum dicoccoides, assembly GCF_002162155.2. Taxonomy (NCBI): domain Eukaryota; kingdom Viridiplantae; phylum Streptophyta; class Magnoliopsida; order Poales; family Poaceae; genus Triticum; species Triticum dicoccoides. The sequence continues at coordinate 626,922,810 of NC_041386.1, forward strand.
TGGGCGATATAAGTCATACTGCTTACCAGCATGTCATACTTTGGTTCGGCGGTATTGTTGGAAGAAGCGGCCCGGACCGACATTATGCGTACGCTTACGCGAGACTGGTTCTCCCGACGTGCTTTGCACAAAGGTGGCTAGCGGGTGTCAGTTTCTCCAACTTTAGTTGAACCGAGTGTGGCTATGCCCGGTCCTTGCGAAGGTTAAAATAGCACCAACTTGACAAACTATCGTTGTGGTTTTGATGCGTAGGTAAGATTGGTTCTTGCTTAAGCCCGTAGCAGCCACGTAAAACTTGCAACAACAAAGTAGAGGACGTCTAACTTGTTTTTGCAGGGCATGTTGTGATGTGATATGGTCAAGACATGATGCTAAATTTTATTGTATGAGATGATCATGTTTTGTAACCAAGTTATCGGCAACTGGCAGGAGCCATATGGTTGTCGCTTTATTGTATGCAATGCAATTGCGCTGTAATGCTTTACTTTATCACTAAGCGGTAGCGATAGTCGTGGAAGCATAAGATTGCCGAGACGACAACGATGCTACGATGGTGATCAAGGTGTCGCGCCGATGACGATGGTGATCACGACGATGCTTCGAAGATGGAGATCACAAGCACAAGATGATGATGGCCATATCATATCACTTATATTGATTGCATGTGATGTTTATCTTTTATGCATCTTATCTTGCTTTGATTGACGATAGCATTTTAAGATGATCTCTCACTAATTATTCAAGAAGTGTTCTTCCTGAGTATGCACCGTTGCGGAAGTTCTTCGTGCTGAGACACCACGTGATGATCGGGTGTGATAGGCTCTACGTTCAAATACAACGGGTGCAAAACAGTTGCACACGCAGAATACTCAGGTTATACTTGACGAGCCAAGCATATACAGATATGGCCTCGGAACACAGAGACCGAAAGGTCGAGCGTGAATCATATAGTAGATATGATCAACATAGTGATGTTCACCAATGAAACTACTCCATCTCACGTGATGATCGGACATGGTTTAGTTGATTTGGATCACGTAATCACTTAGAGGATTAGAGGGATGTCTTTCTAAGTGGGAGTTCTTTAGTAATATGATTAATTGAACATAAATTTATCATGAACTTAGTACCTGATAGTATCTTGCTTGTTTATGTTTGATTGTAGATAGATGGCCCGTGCTGTTGTTCTGTTGAATTTTAATGCGTTCCTTGAGAAAGCAAAGTTGAAAGATGATGGTAGCAATTACACGGACTGGGTCCATAACTTGAGGATTACCCTCATTGCTGCACAGAAGAATTTTGTCCTGGAAGCACCGCTGGGTGCCAGGCCTGCTGCTGGAGCAACACCAGATGTTATGAACGTCTGGCAGAGCAAAGCTGATGACTACTCGATAGTTCAGTGTGCCATGCTTTACGGCTTAGAATCGGGACTTCAACGACGTTTTGAACGTCATGGAGCATATGAGATGTTTCAGGAGTTGAAGTTAATATTTCAAGCAAATGCCTGGATTGAGAGATATGAAGTCTCCAATAAGTTCTATAGCTGCAAGATGGAGGAGAACAGTTCTGTCAGTGAGCATATAGTCAAAATGTCTGGGTATAATAATCACTTGATTCAATTGGGAGTTAATCTTCCAGATGATTGCGCCATTGACAGAATTCTCCAATCACTACCACCAAGCTACAAGAGCTTCGTGATGAACTATAATATGCAAGGGATGAATAAGACTATTCCCGAGCTCTTCGCAATGCTGAAAGCTGCGGAGGTAGAAATCAAGAAGGAGCATCAAGTGTTGATGGTCAACAAGACCACTAGTTTCAAGAAAAAGGGCAAAGGAAAGAAGAAGGGGAACTTCAAAAAGAACAGCAAGCAAGTTGCTACTCAAGAGAAGAAACCCAAACCTGGACCTATTTAGTATGTTGCTATTGCTTTCTTCATGACTTATACATGTTCCTATCACTATGAGATTATGCAACTCCCGTTTGCCGGAGGAAAACTTTCTGTGCTACCAAACGTCACAACGTAACTGGGTGATTATAAAGGAGCTCTACAGGTGTCTCCAAAGGTAAATGTTGGGTTGGCGTATTTCGATATTAGGAGATGTATCTATGGGCCCTCTCGGTAATACACATCACATAAGCCTTGCAAGCATTGCAACTAATGAGTTAGTTGCGAGATGATGTATTACAAAACGAGTAAAGAGCCTTGCCGGTAACGAGATTGAACTAGGTATTGAGATACCGACGATCGAATCTCGGGCAAGTAACATACCGATGACAAAGGGAACACCGTATGTTGTTATGCGGTCTGACCAATAAAGATCTTTGTAGAATATGTGGGAGCCAATATGAGCATCCAGGTTCCACTATTGGTTATTGACCGGAGACATGTCTCAGTCATGTCTACATTGTTCTCGAACCCGTAGGGTCCGCACGCTTAAGGTTTCGATGACAGTTATATTATGAGTTTATGTGTTTTGATGTACAGAAGTTAGTTCAGAGTCCCGGATGTGATCACGGACATAACGAGGAGTCTCGAAATGGTCGAGACATAAAGATTGATATATTGGACGGCTATATTTGGACATTGGAAGTGTTTCGGGTGATTCCAGAGAAAACCGGAGTACCGGAGGGTTATCGGAACCCCCCCGGGAGAAGTAATGGGCCATATGGGCCTTAGTGGAGAGAGAGAAGGGCAGCCAGGGTGGGCCGTGCGCCTCCTTCCCCCTGGTCCAAATTGGACTAGGAGAGGGGTGGCGGTGCCCCCCTTTCCTTCTCCCTCCCCACTTCCTTCCCCCTCCTAGTGGGAGTCCTACCCCTACTAGGAGGAGGACTCCTCCTTGGCGCGCCTATAGGGCCGGCCGGCCTCCTCCCCTTGCTCCTTTATATACGGGGGCAGGGGGCACCCCTATACACACAAGTTGATCCACGTGATCGTTTTCTTAGCCGTGTGCGGTGCCCCCTTCCACCATAATCCTCGATAATATTGTAGCAGTGCTTAGGCGAAGCCCTGCGACGGTAGAACATCAAGATCGTCACCACGCCGTCGTGCTGACGGAACTCTTCCCCGACACTTTGCTGGATCAGAGTCTGGGGATCGTCATCGAGCTGAACGTGTGCTGAAACTCGGAGGTGCCGCAGTTTTCGTGCTTGATCGGTTGGGCCGTGAAGACGTACGACTACATCAACCGCGTTGTGCTAACGCTTCCGCTGTCGGTCTACAAGGGTACGTAGATCACACTCTCCCCTCTCGTTGCTATGCATCACCATGATCTTGCGTGTGCGTAGGATTTTTTTTTAAAATACTACGTTCCCAAACACTTGGCAGCAAGGCCGGCCCAGCACCAGCGCCAAGTCCCGCAGCGCCTGATGACCGCATCCTTGCCTCCAAATCCGGCCCAGCTCACGTCCAGCCGGCCCATGAGGCCTGGTGAGCTTTAGATCCAGCGCCCATTGCTGCTATCAGGCCAGTCAGATTTGGCCCATAGTGTTTTTTTCCTACTGCTGCGATTTTCACTTTTATCCAGTAAAAACAGATTTGCAGAAAAGCCCTCAAACATCATGCATATCATAACTAATAAACCGTGCATCGGATTAAAATGTTTTATATATGAAATATGACTAGAATTTCATCTAGTTTTATAATATCCAACTTTCATGCATGTTTAAAATGTTTAAAATTCTGTTTGTTTAAATTTGCTTAATGACATGTTAAAATGATTTATTTCATAACTAAATAACCGTAGCCCCAAACTTAACAAACTTTATATGTAAATGGGGTAGAAAAATGCCTAGTTTATCATGGTGCACTCATCTTGCATGTTTAAAAACTCTAAAATATGGTTTAGGGCAGAACAGTACCAAATCCATAAATTGCATATGGGGATTTTCCGGAATTGTTGGTTGTTGTTCCAGCCTCATTTAAACTTGCCTAGATAGGTAGTTTTCATTTGCTCCACCCCTTGACATGTTTAAGAACATTAAATATTGATGGGTACCTAAACAAGAGAGAACTAAATAAGTCACGTGGTGTTTCGTCAATATGCAACGGAGTTGCATATTGAGCTCTACTTAATTTGTAGGATGGTTTGTGCATTTTGCCATACCATGCCTCTTTAAACCGGACATGCATCATACTTGGTTGTGCATCATGCCATGATTATGTGATGGTTGTTTACCATGTTTGTTTGTCTCTTTCCGGTGTTGCTTCTTCGGGTTAGTTCCGATAACGTCGCGTTTGTGAGGATTCATTCGACTTCGTCCGCTTGTCTTCTTCGTGGGCTCGTTCTTCTTCCTTGCGGGATCTCAGGCAAGATGACCATACCCTCGAAATCACTTCTATCTTTGCTTGGTAGTTGCTCGCTCTATTGCTATGCCACGTTACCTAACACTTGCTTTATCATGCCTCCCATATTGCCATGTGAAGCCTCTAACCCACCTTTCCTAGCAAACCGTTGCTTGGCTATGTTACCGCTTTGCTCAGCCCATCTTATAGCATTGCTAGTTGCAGGTGAAGTTGAAGTTTGTCCATGTTTGGAACATGGATATGTTGAGATATCATTACTATATCTTATTTACTTTAATGCATCTATATACTTGGTAAAGGGTGGAAGGCTCGGCCTTATGCCTGGTATTTTGTTCCACTCTTGCTGCCCTAGTTTCCGTCATACCGGTGTTATGTTCCTTGATTTTGCGTTCCTTACACGGTTGGGTGTTATGGGAACCCCTTGACAGTTCTCTTTGAATAAAACTCCTCCAGCAAGGCCCAACCTTGGTTTTACCATTTGCCTCACCACCACCTACTTTTCCCTTGGGAGTCGCGCTCCCGAGGGTCATATTTATTTTAAGCCCCCCCTGGGACAATGCTTGTCTAAGTGTTGGTCCGAACCGAGTAGACTGCGGGGCCACCTCGGGGAAACTTAAGGTTTGGTTTTACTCGTAGGATGTCTCATCCGGTGTTATCCTGAGAACGAGATATGTGTAGCTCCTATCGGGATGTCAGCGCATCGGGTGGGTTTGCTGGTCTTGTTTTACCATTGTCGAAATGTCTTGTAACCGGGATTCCGAGTCTGATCGGGTCTTCCCGCTAGAAGGAATATCATTCGTTGACCATGAGAGCTTGTGATGGGCTAAGTTGGGACACCCCTGCAGGGTTTGAACTTTCGAAAGCCGTGCCCGCGGTTATGGGCAGATGGGAATTTGTTAATTTCCGGTTGTAGAGAACTTGGCACTTAACTTAATTAAAATGAATCAACCGCGTGTGTAGCCGTGATGGTGTCTTTCTGGCGGAGTCCGGAAGTGAACACGGTTCTTGTGTTATGCTTGAACGTAAGTAGTTTCAGGATCACTTCTTGACCACTTCTAGCTTCACGACCATTGCTTTGCTTCTCTTCTCGCTCTTATTTGCGTATGTTAGCCACCATATATGCTAGTGCATGCTGCAGCTCCACCTCACTACCCCTTTCCTACCCATAAGCTTAAATAGTCTTGATCTCGCAGGTGTGAGATTGCTGAGTCCTCGTGGCTCACATGTACTTCCAAACAGTTGCAGGTGCCGATGATACCAGTGCAGGTGATGCTACCGAGCTCAAGTGGGAGCTCGATGAAGATCTTGATCGTTGTCTTGTGTCTTTTCCGGTAGATAAGTAGTGGAGTCCAGTTGGGACGATCAGGGGTCTAGTAATTGGGGTTGTCTTCTTTTATTTTGGTTCTGTAGTCGGACCTTGATTGTACTCTGGATGATGTATGTTTAACTTGTATTTGTGTGAAGTGGCGATTGTAAGCCAACTCTTTATCCCTTTCTTATTCAGTACATGGGATGTGTAAAGATTACCCCTCTTGCGACATGCCTACCATGCGGCTATGCCTCTAAGTCGTGCCCCAACACGTGGGAGATATAGCCGCATTGTGGGTGTTACATGGGGGCTTACAGAGGATGGCTCTGGTGGTGGCGCGGGAGGCAGTGGTGGCGAGGGAGTCAGGGGCGTCTCCGGTGACGGTGAGGGAGGCAGTTGTGGCGAGGGAGGATCCGATGACGTCGACTGCGGCTCCGATGGCGTTGATGAGGTCACGCGGCTCCGGTGGCGTTGGGGCGCCTCCGGTGGCGTCGACAATGCGCGGCTCTGGTGGCTCCGGGGGCGTCGACGTCGGCGAAGTGGGGCGACGACAAATCGGGTAGATGGCGGCGGGGTGGGTCGAGGGATTTGGGAGAGAAGTGGTGGCCGGGGGGAAACGGTTTTTTGGTTAAGTCAAACTTAGTGGTAGCGTTTTTCGCGAAACGCGCTATAGCTAAGTGAGCTATAGAGATTTTCACAAAACGCTCTACTGCTATAGCTATGTAATTTCCTCCATCTTTCGTATTTCCTTTTCTATTTCTACAGCGGGGGTCTAGGAAACACGCTGCAGCTACGTTTGCTATAGCGCCTCTTACGAACAAACGCTACTGCTACGCCTTTCTCCTTTTTTTCGCTTTCTCATTTACTTTGCTCTACATTTTATTTTTTCCTTTCTCCTTTTTCTATTTCTTTCCTTTTCATTTACTTTTCCATTTGTTTTTCATTTTATTTTATTTCCATTAGCAGTAGCGCTCTCCGCGCGAAACGCGCTGCTACTTATGTCCTAGTGGTAGCACGCTTCCCTCAAGGCCGCTACTGCTATGCGTAGCCTATCGTTTTATCAATGGGAATATTAGTGGTAGCGTTTTTTCATGCGCACGCGCTACTGCTACTATTGTATCTGTAGCGCGGTTTACGAACGCGCGCTAGTGCTAAATTTTAGACATGCGCTACTGCTAAATTTCTGTGTATAAGGTTTTCCCTAGTAGTGTATACTAACCCCTCACGCTGATGTCGAACTTTCAGTGGTAGGATGACACCATAGTAATCAGGACGAACATGTGTTGTCTTATGTGATCATGCATGCCTATGTTGTTTCTCATGGCCGGTCCCCAGATTCTGGGGCCGGGGCGAAGCGAGAACCCCGAGCCCTTATATTTTACTGTAAAATTTTCTTTAACTTCCTAGATGCAAAGACGCTAATAATGATATCAATATCAATCATATTTAACATTTTTTTCTCGATGTGTAAATTTGTCAAACCTAACCTCTCTTGGAACATTTAAAAACCTCACATTGTTTGTGTTAATACATATTTGTAGTAATTTAAATGATGCACATAATTCTTAGAGTAGGGAAAAGCAAATACAACAAGAAAGCATATCTTAATCATTATCAATACATCCGGTGGCTCCTTGTATATGCCATTCTTGATAAGATTTTTTGCTCTTTGATGAAGCATTGGAACCATCTTCTAAGTCCTAGAAATAACATGGATAATGGGTTAAATGTCATAAGCAATATGAGAAACCCGTCGACCCGAAGATTCAGTATTACTTGATATAATCCACAGATACAAAAATATCATTTTCTATCCACTTTGATTAACACTGGTAGAAAAAGGGCCTATAGTCCCGGTTCGTAAGGGCCTTTAGTCCCGGTTCCGGAACCGGGACTAAAGTGTCGGTACTAATACCTCCCCCCTTTAGTCCCGGTTCAATCCAGAACCGGGACTAAAGGCCCTCCACGTGGGCAGTGCGCAGAGCCCAGTCAGGAGACCCTTTGGTCCCGGTTGGTGGCACCAACCGGGACCAATAGGCATCCACATGTCAGCATTTCTATGGCTGGGGTTTTTGTTTTTTTGAAAGGGGGGGGGGGGTTGGGGGGTTTGGGGGGTTAATTTAGGTGTTTCATGTATTGTGTTAGCTAGCTATAATTAATAGAGAGAAGTGTCCTCTCTTATGTCCGTGCTTGGTCGACGCTACGTACTATACATACGTATAGAGAGGACTAGACACGTTCGCTAGCTAGTAAGCAAACGAAGAAAATAGAAGATCGTCATGAACATATATGCATACAGAGAGAAGTGATATCGACCACCTCTCCTTCTCCGAGAGATTGGTCGAACAACAAGTTCTCGTATATCTATCTGACACTACCGGCTACATATATACAATAATTATCTCTTACAAATATAATCATACGGACTCAGGGTCCACATAGAATTCTCCGTCTTCAGGGATCACGTGGTCAAGAAAGAATGTCGCCAATTCCTCTTGAATTGCTCGCATGCGAGCTGGTGCTAGGAGTTCATCCCGCTTCCGAAACATCTAATTTGAAAAAGGGGGTCAATACATGAATGATGGTAATAAAATAAAATTGTGAATGTTGTTATTTACGTACTTCATATTGTTCGTTAGAGTACCCGCCCCGCTCACAGGTCGTGTGGCGGATGGACTCGCAGATGTAGTATCCACAAAAATCATTCCCTTGTTCCTGCCACAACCACTTTACAAGAAATAGAGGTCAATCAAACTGATAAGCAAGAATGTTAAATGGTATTGATGAAACTAGCGCTTGAATCACTAGGAGATGCGCGGAACATGCTACTATAGTACTTACTTTCGGGTGTCTAAATTCCAGCTCCTTCGGCAGTCCCGGAACTGTTTTGGTGAATTTTCTCCAAACCCTGCCGGACAAAGAAAACAATTACTTGATATCAGGAAATGAACAAAGTTGCTGATATGGTGGATAATGATCGATTTAACTTACTTCTGGAGTATTTGAGTCATGTCTGCATAGTCCTGGGGATCTTTTCGTTTAGAGTCTAAGACGGTTACTACTCCCTGCTCAAGCTTAATCTCTAGGAGAATATAGTGGAAACTGCACACACATGCATAACTCATCAATTACATTACTATAACCTTGACTAATATATAAGGGAAACCGAATACGCACAAGACAGTAACACTCACCTGAAGTTGTAAGGAAAGAGTATTATATCTTTGTTTTGATTTATTACGAACGATCGTAGCAAGTTGGCCTCGGTAGCTGCGGCATGAAGTTTAATGTCAGTTGCATCTATGAGATATGTGTTAATGAACCCAATATCACCGACTTGTCTTTTCTTCAATTCGGTGATCTTCAATCTGCATAATATAGTGAGGATGATTATAAATACATGCAATGAAAGAGCTAAGCTATATAGAGAAACTTAATGACAGAAGTAGTACTACTTACAGACAGTAGCAGGCGACCGTTGTTTTATCGAGGGCCAATTGATTGAAAAACTGATAGAACTCCTCAAATGGAACAGACAACAAATCAATTCCAACGAGGTCATGCTCCTTTTTAACTTTCACATACAAAGTACTCCTCCCCCTAGAGTCTCTGCAGATTTTCAAGTACCAATCATGCAATCTTCGCATCATCGTTGATAGAGATCTTTCATCTTTGACGAGAGGCTTCCCATACTCGTATCTTTGTATCTGCACATCCATGGGTTCATAATGTACTTCGTCGGGCAGGTAATCTGCAAGATTGCTATAACCGGGCACCATCCTCGGATCATTAGCGACATTGTGGCTAGGCACCTTGAGCGGGGGGCACGATTGCTTCGCTTGTTCGTCGAGCTGGGCAATTTGTTTCCCAGCTCGTCGTTCTTTCAGCCTTTGATCACTGACAGTACTTCCCGACCGCTCCGCTTCGGCAAATTCCTTTCCAATAATGCGGTCATAGTTTCCTTTCGGCGGATCAGACTTCTGTGGTTTTGTCAGGGCAGCCAGAGTGCGCTTAACTTTCACCCGATCTACCTTCTCCTCCGGAGGTGGATGTTTCTTTGCTTTCACCCCTTCAAAGAAGTTCCTCACTTCTTCTCGCGCGATCTCGGCGTTCTCCTCCAGGGTCCTCTCATATGGTAACTTCTCTGGAGTCTTCAGAGAAGGACCGAATCTGTATGTCCTCCCGCCTCTGGTTGTACTGCTAGACGCCGACCGAGTAGACGTAGCGGTTGTCTTCTTTACTTACTTAAGAGGCAGAGGAGAAGGACTACGACGCGCCGGAGCAGCTGGAGCGGCGGCAGGTCTCTTCCACCCTTGCTGACGAGGCGGAGAAGGAGGAGGCTGGCTGCTCGGGCACGTCGGCGCAAGCGGAGAACGAGGCGGAGTGCCGCCACGCGCCGGAGAAGGAGCCGGCTGAGGGCCCTGATCGTCACTCGCCGGAGGAGGAGGCGGTGGAGGCGGAGTGCCCTGACTCGCCGGAGGAGGAGGAGGCGGTGGCGTCCAGTTCGGAAGGTTGATGAGCTCCTTCCGCCATAGGCATGGAGTCTTCAGAGCAGACCCCAGCCGAGTCTCCCCTTCACCGGTAGGGTGGTCAAGCTGGAGGTCCTCAAATCCCTCCGTTATCTCATCCACCATCACCCTAGCATATCCTTCTGGAATCGGCTGGCAGTGAAAAGTTGCACCGGGTTCAGTAGGATAAACAGAGCCAACAGCCGCCTTGACCTTCAAATTCATCCATTGCGTCATAAGGTGACAATTTTGAGACTCCGTTATAGCATCCACGGGATAGCTGGCAGGAGCCGTCAAGGCATGCTCCGGCTGAAGCAGCTCGGTGGAAGCCACGCTGCTTCTGCGCTGAGATGGCGGGGTAGCTTTGGGGGAGGCTTCGGCAGTACGTTTGCTGCGATTTGCTTCTCGTTCCTCTATCGCGTCTACCCTTGCTTGCAGCGCCTGCATTTGGGTCTGCTGCACTTTTTTCCTCCTCTCATGGGATTTGTAACCGCCTGCGTCCGGAAACCCAACCTTCCACGGAATGGAGCCTGGCGTGCCTCGTGTCCGTCCAGGGTGCTCAGGATTCCCGAGGGCCATTGTGAGCTCGTCGTTCTCTCTGTCTGGAAAGAACGTCCCTTCCTGCGCTGCTTCGATATACTGCTTAAGCTTACTGACTAGTATGTCCATTTTATCGTTCGTCCAAATGCACTTCCCTGTTACAAGGTCCAGGGTTCCGCCAGCCCCGAAGAACCAAGTCCGGCAACGGTCTAGCCAGTTAATTGTCTCTGGTTCGATCCCTTTATGAACCAGATCATTCTCAGTCTTGGACCACTTAGGCCGGGCTATGAGGTAGCCACCTGACCCCGTGCGATGGTGAAGCTTCTTCTTCGCAGCATTTTGCTTGTTTGTCGCCGACATCTTCTGACTCTTTTCCGATGTCTTGTGGGCCACAAATGCGGGCCAGTGATCTCTGATCTTCTCATATCTGCCCTTGAATTCTGGTGTCTCATTATTTTCGACAAACTTATTCAGCTCTTTCTTCCACCTCCTGAATAGTTCTGCCATCCTCTTCAGAGCAAAAGACTTGATTAATTTCTCTTTAACTGGGTTCTCTGGATTATCCTCAGGCGGTAGGATGAAATTTGACTTCAGCTCAGTCCAAAGATCATTTTTCTGCATATCATTGACATAAGAGACCTCAGGGTCTTCTGTAGCCGGCTTAAACCATTGCTGGATGCTTATCGGGATCTTGTCCCTAACCAGAACCCCGCACTGAGCAACAAATGTGCTCTTTGTCCGGAGGGGTTCAATAGGTTGGCCGTCGGGTGCGATTGCTATGATCTCAAACTTTTCATCCGAGCTCAACTTTTTCTTCGGGCCTCGTCTCTTTACCGAAGTTGTGCTTGATCCGGAGGGCTAGAAAAAAGAACAAAGACTTAATTAATATGTGTACATACCAAAACAATGAATGCATCAATCAGCTAGTCAGCATAGGCTTAACTAATATATATACCTGGCCGGACTCGGTTCGGTCACCGGAGCCGTCATCACGGTCTCCTTCTTGCACCGGCATTGGGTCACCGGAGCCGTCCTCATGTTCTTCTTCTTGCACCGGCATTAGGTCACCGTAGCCAGCTTGTTCACCCTCTCCTTCCAGACCATCAGTTTCGTTGAGAAACAACGAGATGGCATCACTTGCTTCTGCGATTATGTCCCTCAACAACGCTTCTTTTGCTTCGTCTAGGGCGGTGTCCATAGTTTCTACAAATATTTACAACATGGCAATTATTATTCAAACATGACAGATGGATATATTAGTGCCAAACATAGAACTAGCTACCTAATCATAGTAAGCTATCGGGAGGGGGTATATATCGTCAACGACGACACTACATCTATGTCCCTCGACGACCCTCGTTCCCGATAAAAAAAAGAGGAAGAAGAAGAAAAAAGAGAGGAGAAGAAAGAATAGAGGAGAAGAACCCTCGGCGATCCTCGACCCCTCGAACCCTCGACGACCCTGGAACCCTCGACCCCTAGACGACCCTCTTCTTCCTCTCATGTTCGAGAGGATCGCCGAGGGGTCTGGAGGTTGCCTAGTGTCAAAGGATTCAACAAAACCATGTCTTCATCATTAGGCGAAAGTAACATGTGCATGATGGTACGAAGCTCTTCAAAGTTGTTCTGGAACGGAGTCCCAGATAGGATAATTCGCTTTTTGGTACAAAGTTCAGCAAGAGCCTTCCGAATATCGCTATTTGGAAGGCTTTTGCTGAATTCGTACCAAAAGGCGGATTATTCTATCCGGGACTCCATTCCAGAACAACTTTGCAGAACTTTGTACCAACATGCCCTGGTTACTTCCGGCTAATGATGAAGGCATGGATTTCTTCAATACTTTGACACTAGGAAACCTCTCTCGACCCCTCGATGATCCTCGACCCCTCGAACCCTCGACGACCCTGGAACCCTCGACCCCTAGACGACCCTCTTCTTCCTTTCATGTTTGAGAGGATCGCCGAGGGGTCGGGAGGTTGCCTAGTGTCAAAGGATTCAACAAAACCATGTCTTCATCATTAGGCGAAAGTAACATGTGCATGATGGTACGAAGCTCTTCAAAGTTGTTCTGGAACGGAGTCCCAGATAGGATAATTCGCTTTTTGGTACAAAGTTCAGCAAGAGCCTTCCGAATATCGCTATTTGGAAGGCCTTTGCTGAATTAGTACCAAAAGGTGGATTATTCTATCCGGGACTCCATTCTAGAACAACTTTGCAGAACTTCGTACCAACATGCCCTGGTTACTTCCGGCTAATGATGAAGGCATGGATTTCTTCAATACTTTGACACTAGGAAACCTCGACCCCTAGATGACCCTGCTGGAACCCTCGACCCTCGAACCTATAGAACCCTCGAACCCTCGACCCTGAAACCCTCGACCCTTGACCCCTTAACGACCCTCGACCCTCTACCCTAGTTCCCGACCCTCGACCCCTCGAAGAGGAGAAATAAATAAGAAGAAGAAAAAAGAAGAAAAAGAAGAGGAGAAGGAAGAAAGGAATAGTGGAGAAGAAGAGAAAATAGAATTTTTTTTCTATTTTTTCTTCTTCTCCTCTATTCCTTTCTTCTTCTCCTCTTCCTCTTCTTCCTCTCCTCGTCTTCTCCCTCTACCCTAGTTCTTCTTATTTATTTCTCCTCTTCTTTTCCTCTCCTCTTCTTCTTTCTTTCCTCTTCTTATTTTCTTCTTTCCTATCCTTCTTTTTCTAAAATTGTAATTTTTGCATATATAAAACTTTTCTAAAATTGCAACTTTCTATATAAAACTTTCCTATCGGGAGGGGGAGAAGATCGAAGAAAAAAAGAAGAAAAAAAAGAGGAGAAGAAGAAAGGAATAGAGGAGAAGAAGA
>NC_041386.1:626937180-626959743 GCF_002162155.2 Triticum dicoccoides
GGCGACGGGGCGGGGCGGGGCGACGGCGGGGCGAGGCAACGGCGGCGGGCGCGGGGCGACGGCGCGGGGTGATGACGGGCTCGGGGCGGCGACAACGATGACGAATGGCCTGGGGGCGTCGGGGCGAATGGGAGGCGGTTGGCCAAAATTTCACAAGTGTTGGCTTATATAGCCAGAGCAATGGTCCCGGTTCGTGCTACGACCCGGGACTAATGCTCCCTTTAGTCCCGGTTGGTGCAATGAACCGGGACCAAAGGCCAATTTTCAGCAGCCGAAAGGGCGGGAAGCGAAGGCCATTGGTCCCGGTTGATGGCACCAACCGGTACTAAAGGGGGGCAATGGTCACGGTTGGTGCCACGAACCGTGACCAATGCCCCCTTTAGTCCCGGTTGGTGCCACCAACCGGGACCAATGGCCTTGTGCTGCCCCGCGCCCAAAAGTTTAGTCCCACATCGCTAGCTGAAGGGCGCCGGCACTGGTTTATAAGCGCTGGTGTGCCTCCCCATTCGAGCTCCTCTCTAATGCAGGCTTTCGGGCCTAAACTTGCTACTGCCTGTGGGCCTATTGGGCCTTCTGCGGGCCTGAATCCTGGCCCATGTAGGGTTTCTAGTCGTATTCAGGCCGTGGAGGCCCAGTAGGAGGCATTTTTTTTCTATTTATTTTTTATTTATACTTACAACTAAATACTTATAGTTTTTTAGTGATTTCTTTTTGATTTTAGGTCACAAAAATTATAAACTTTCTGTTAGTGCCATTAGTTTTAAATTTTGAAAGTTTAAATTTGAATTTTTAAAAATTTGTGTGAATCACTAGTTTATGAATAACTTTACTATAAAAATAGAATTTTTTTCTTCTTTGCTATTTATTTTTTATTTATACTTACAATTAAATACTTATAGTTTGATTTTAGGTCACAAAAATTATATTCTTTTTGCTATTGAAGAATATTATAGTTTTGATTGATTGATTGTTTTTATTTTCATAAAAGTTTTGTAGTTCATTCTGTTTGCTATTAATTCATTCTTTGAGCTAAATGACTCTGAAATTGGAAAGCATTTCAAAATGAACTCTGAAAAGGTTGAAAGTTGGCATGGTATCATCATTTCACCCACATAGCATGTTCCAAAAAGTAGAGAGGGTTACAACAAAAACTTGATGCACTTCATGTACAAAATGGACAATCACTTTCGAAGTATCAAAGTTTCGAACCATAAGACATGAAAGCATTTCAAATGAACTCTGAAAAAGTTGAAAGTTGGGATGGTATCATAATTTCACCCACATAGCATGTGCATGTACAAAACGGACAATGGTAGCATGTTCGTCTGTTACAAATTTGGCATGGTATCATCATAATAGTTGCGGGAGAAAGTCTTCACTTTTTCTTCGCTTGTGTCATTTGCTTATTGCGCCGTAACCATGGATAATCTTCATTGTTTATTAGGATGCTTGGGTCAGCCTTGACATTGAAGGGAGGAATTTCATGAAACTTTTCATAATCTTCAGACATGTCTGTCTTGCCGTCCACTCCCAGGATGTCCCTTTTTCCTGAAAGAACTATGTGGCGCTTTGGCTCATCGTATGATGTATTCACTTCCTTATCTTTTCTTTTTCTCGGTTTGGTAGACATGTCCTTCACATAGATAACCTGTGCCACATCATTGGCTAGGACGAACGGTTCGTCAGTGTACCCAAGATTTTTCAGATCCACTGTTGTCATTCCGTACTGTGGGTCTACCTGTACCCCGCTGCCTAACAGATTGACCCATTTGCACTTAAACAAAGGGACCTTAAAATCAGGTCCGTAGTCAAGTTCCCATGTGTCCACTATGTAACCATAATATGTGTCCTTTCCGCTCTCGGTTGCTGCATCAAAGCGGACACCGCTGTTTTGGTTGGTGCTCTTTTGATCTTGGGCGATCGTGTAAAATGTATTCCCATTTATCTCGTATCCTTTGTAAGTCAATACAGTCAAAGATGGTCCCCTTGACAACAAGTACAACTCATCACAAACTGTGTTGTCACCTCTGAGACGTGTTTCCAACCAGCTGCTGAAAGTCCTGATGTGTTCACATGTAATCCAGTCGTCGCACTGCTCCGGGTGTTTGGAGAGCAGACTATTCTTGTGTTCATCGACATACGGGGTCACCAAGGTAGAGTTCTGTAGAACTGTGTAGTGTGCTTGAGACCAAGAATATCCATCCCTGCATATTATTGAGTCTCTTCCAAGAGTGCATTTTCCAGTCAGTCTCCCCTCATACCGCGATTTAAGGAGACCTATCTTGTTAAGGCCAGGAATGAAGTCAACACAAAACCCGATAACATCCTCTGTTTGATGGCCCATGGAGATGCTTCCTTCTGGCCTAGCGCGGTTACGGACATATTTCTTTAGGACTCCCATGAACCTCTCAAAGGGGAAGATATTGTGTAGAAATACGGGCCCCAGGATGACAATCTTGTCGACTAGATGAACTAGGACGTGCGTCATGATATTGAAGAAGGATGGTGGGAACACCAGCTCGAAACTGACAAGACATTGCGCCACATCACTCCTTAGCCTTGGTACGATTTCTGGATCGATCACCTTCTGAGAGATTGCATTGAGGAATGCACATAGCTTCACAATGGCTAATCGGACATTTTCCGGTACAAGCCCCCTCAATGCAACCGGAAGCAGTTGCGTCATAATCACGTGGCAGTCATGAGACTTTAGGTTCTGAAACTTTTTCTCTGGCATATTTATTATTCCCTTTATATTTGACGAGAAGCCAGTCGTGACCTTCATACTGAGCAGGCATTCAAAGAAGATTTCTTTCTCTTCTTTCGTAAGAGCGTAGCTAGCAGGACCTTTATACTGCTTCGGAGGCATGTCGTCTTTTCCGTGCAAACGTTGCAGGTCCTCTCGTGCCTCAGGTGTATCTTTTGTCTTCCCATACACGCCCAAGAAGCCTAGCAGGTTCACGCAAAGGTTCTTCGTCACGTGCATCACGTCGATTGAGGAGCGGACCTCTAGGTCTTTCCAGTAGGGTAGGTCCCAAAATATAGATTTCTTCTTCCACATGGATGCTTGTCCCTCAGCGTCATTCGGAACAGCTAGTCCACCGGGACCCTTTCCAAAGATTACGTAGTGTAAATCATTGACCATAGAAAGCACGTGATCACCGGTGCGCATGGCGGGCTTCTTCCGGTGATCTGCCTCGCCTTTGAAATGCTTGCCTTTCTTTCGACATTGATGGTTGGTCGGAAGAAATCGACGATGGCCCAGGTACACATTCTTCCTGCATTTGTCCAGGTATATACTTTCAGTGTCATCTAAACAGTGCGTGCATGCATGGTATCCTTTGTTTGTCTGTCCTAAAAGGTTACTGAGAGCGGGCCAATCGTTGATGGTCACGAACAGCAACGCCTTAAGGTTAAATTCCTCCTGTCTGTGCTCATCCCACGTACGTACACCGTTTCCATTTCACAGCTGTAAAAGTTCTTCAACTAATGGCCTTAGGTACACATCAATTTCGTTGCCGGGTTGCTTAGGGCCTTGGATGAGAACTGGCATCGTAATGAACTTCCGCTTCATGCACATCCAAGCAGGAAGGTTATACATACATAGAGTCACGGGCCAGGTGCTGTGATTGCTGCTCTGCTCCCCGAAAGGATTAATGCCATCCGTGCTTAAAGCAAACCATACATTCCTTGGGTCCTTTGCAAACTCATCCCAGTACTTTCTCTCGATTTTTCTCCACTGCGACCCGTCAGCGGGTGCTCTCAACTTCCCGTCTTTCTTTCGGTTCTCACTGTGCCATCGCATCAACTTGGCATGCTCTTCGTTTCTGAACAGACGTTTCAACCGTGGTACTATAGGAGCATACCACATCACCTTCGCAGGAACCCTCTTCCCGAGGGGCTTGCCGTCAACATCACCAGGGTCATCTCGTCTGATCTTATACCGCAACGCACCGCATACCGGGCATGTGTTCAGATCCTTGTATGCACCGCGGTAGAGGATGCAGTCATTAGGGCATGCATGTATCTTCTCCACCTCCAATCCTAGAGGGCATACGACCTTCTTTGCTACGTATGTACTGTCGGGCAATTCGTTATCCTTTGGAAGCTTCTTCTTCAATATTTTCAGTAGCTTCTCAAATCCTTTGTCAGCCACAGCATTCTCTGCCTTCCACTGCAGCAATTCCAGTACGGTACCGAGCTTTGTGTTGCCATCTTGGCAATTGGGGTATAACCCTTTTTTGTGATCCTCTAACATGCGATCGAACTTCAGCTTCTCCTTTTGACTAATGCATTGCGTCCTTGCATCGACAATGACCCGGCGGAGATCATCATCATCGGGCACATCGTCTGGTTCCTCTTGATCTTCAGCAGCTTCACCCGTGGCAGCATCATTGGGCACATCGTCTGGTTCCTCTTGATCTTCACCAGCTCCCCCCGTTGCAGCATCACCGTATTCAGGGGGCACATAGTTGTCATCGTACTCTTCTTCTTCGTCGTCTTCCATCATAACCCCTATTCTCCGTGCCTCGTCCAAACATTATAGTGTGGCATGAAACCCTTGTAAAGCAGGTGGGAGTGAAGGATTTTCCGGTTAGAGTAAGACCTCGTATTCCCACATTCAGTGCATGGACAACACATAAAACCATTCTGCTCGTTTGCCTCAGCCGCATCGAGAAACTCATGCACGCCCTTAATGTACTCGCGGGTGTGTCTGTCACCGTACATCCATTGCCGGTTCATCTGCGTGCATTATATATAATTAAGTGTCCAAATTAATAGAAGTTCATCATCACATTAAAACCAAAGTGCATACATAGTTCTCATCTAACAACATATAGCTCTCCAGAGCATCTAATTAATTAAACCATACATTGAAACTATGTAAAACATTTCAATGCGAAAACAAATGCGATTATAATCGCAACCAAGGTAACAACTGATCCAACGGCATAATGATACCAAGCCTCGGTATGAATAACATATTTTCTAATCTTTCTAATCTTCAAGCGCATTGCATCCATCTTGATCTTGTGATCATCTACGACATCCGCAACATGCAACTCCAATATCATTTTCTCCTCCTCAATTTTTTTTATTTTTTCCTTCAACAAATTGTTTTCTTCTTCAACTAAATTTAACCTCTCGACAATAGGGTCGGTTGGCATTTCCGATTCACATACATCCTAGATAAATAAAATCTATGTCACGTTGGTCGGCATAATTTTCATAAACAATAAATGAACCAATAGTTATAAAGATAATATACATACCAAATCCGAATCATAGACAGGACGAGGGCCGACGGGGGCGGATACCAAAACCATCGCACTATATAAGATGCAATAATAAATGTAAGAAAATGATACAAGTATCTATCTAAACATACAAGTAAGAATATTTTTCCTTTCAGAAAGAAGATAAGAACAAGAGGCTCACCGCGGTGGTGTCGGTGATGAGATCGGCGCGGGTGATCGACGGCGGTGAAGACGGGGACGGGGCGTGACGGACCGCTAAATCTAGACAAATCTCGAGGAAAATGGAGCTTGGAGGTCGAGCTTCGAGAGGAGAAAGCTTAAGTAGTGTGGCTCGGGCATTCCATCGAACACCTCATGTGCACAGGAGGTGAGCTAGAGCACCACAAATCCCTCTCCCCCTCGGCCAGAAAAAACAGAGCACTGTGCTTTGCTCTTGCGCGAGGGGGTATATATAGGCACCTCATTGGTCCCAGTTGATGACATGAACCGGGACTAAAGGGAAGCCTTTTGTCCCGGTTCAAGCCACCAACCGGGACCAATGGTGGTGGGCCAGGAGCGAGGCCCATTGGTCCCGGTTCGTCCCACCAACCGGGACCAAAAGGTCCAGACGAACCGGGACCAATGGCCCACGTGGCCCGGCGCCCCCCTGGGCTCACGAACCGGGACCAATGCCCACATTGGTCCCGGTTCTAGACTGAACCGGGACTAATGGGCTGAGCCGGCCTGGACCATAGCCCTGTTTTCTACTAGTGCAAGTTGGGATTTTCTACAATGAACGGACTATATTTTTTCCACATGAAGCAAGGAAGGGAATAAATCTCAAAATCCATACAAATTCACATGACTCAATAAAATGGAGCCGGGGCAATCACTACCATTGCCTGAAGATGATCCTACTAGCTTCTCCTCCACGGCTTCTGCCGTGGTATCGACGGTGATGGCCTTGCCGTGATTGGGAACTGGAGTTTGACATGTTAAATATGGAAAAAATATTCTGGCAGCACCTTGCCGCTATTGCGGACTAGAGTTTGACTTGGACCCCGCCGCAGGGTTGCCAGCACCAGGTTGCCGCACGCATCGGCGACGAGAATAAGAATTCCGAGCGGCCGGAGTGACGATTGACATCGTGATGAAGAAAGGAAAAGACAAGCTGACAAAGCTCCAGGAGAAATAGGTTGTAGCACTGTTCCTATTGCGCCTACTGGAACACCGACAAATTAAGGTGCTGGCGCAGGCTGCACCTCCTCCATGGGGATGTTGTAGTGCGCTTGCTCCTGCTCCATGGTGAAGCCGGCATACACAAGAGGCGTGGGAGCCGTGGCGGTGTTGTCAGAGCATGTCTCCATCGTGGGGTCGTCCTTGTTGTCGGAGACCTTGGGCGAGCTGGCTGGCAAGCCAGCCTCGATCCGCCTGGCACGGCGGCTCTGCCAGGCTGCCAATAGGGCGGCTACCGCGTGCTTCATCTAAGTGAAAAGTCTCTCCGACAGAGCTTCGCCGCCTGCAGTCATTGCAGATGCAGTGCAAGTGAGGAGAACGGGGAGCGGCTTGTGTTGTGCAGTGGAGTTAGTCGGGCATGGCCGCGTTTAAATAGCGGATTCCGGTGAGGCCAGGTGTCCAAGCGCGTCAGTGCGCGGCGCCAGAGTGAGTTTCTCGGGCGGTGAGCCTGCTTAATGGCGACATACGGACGGATGGGCTTTCAACGGGTGTGGTAGATATCCGTCTTCTCCCGTCCAGTCACGCGTCTCCGACATTGAACAGGCGCAGACACCGGAGATGCGTCGCGGTAGGCGCCCTCGCCGGCTTGCCGCTTCAATGGCGAAGACAGTGAGAGGTCGCGTCCGTCCTGAGCCATCTTCAATGTGGAGCAGCGCGCTCTACAACAGCATGAATGCAGGCAGCTGGCAGAGGGCGGGAACGTGCACACGGGAGGGAGGAGGCGGTTTGGGTAGGCCAAGGCTTGGCAGCGGTCCGAACTCCCGCAAAGCCCCTCCACGTTTGTCCCCGGTTTGCGGGAAAAAGTACATCCGGACCGCGTCGCGGACCGATACAGGACCGCGTTGGATGGCTTCCACGGTCAGGACAGCGCGGTCTGGACGTATCCGGGCGGTTTACTTGTTGGTGTTGGAGATGCCCTTACCCAAAAAGTTCCTTTCTAGGAGGTTTTAAGAGTAAACAATAGGCAGAGGATGGCTAGCATCGATGCTTGCTCGAAGAACAAAACATAAATGATGAAGTTCCCAAGGTTGCTTCCTTGGAGGGGTTTTAAGACAAGATAGTAGGCTGTGTGGGCTGAAGAATTTTATCATCTTTCTCCATTTCGTCATGATTCTAGTCCGTTTTACTCATGTGATTGCTGTGATCGTATGTAATGAAGTGAGCACTTGCTAGGGTGGTAGATGATAAGCTCATCACATAGGTTACTTAAAGTTACTGGAACCAATTTATGTGTGTAACCAAGTACTCCCTCTATCCTAAAATTCTTGTCTTAGATTTGTCTAAATACGAATGTATCAAGTCACATTTTAGTATTAGATACACCAATATCTAAACTATTTAGGACAAGAATTTTGGGACGGAGGGAGTAGTGTTTTTTGCATCGAAACACCTATACGCAGGCAACCAAATAAAGGGCAGAAATTATTGCCTTGATGTAAGGGAGGCAATATGCAGGCTGACTATTGTGATCTATAGCTGGTAGGATATCTCTAGTACATGCCTGTCCGACTAATATGCCCTTGTTTATGATGTCCTTTTATCCCTTGCCAGTAGGTGTAAGGAAAACAACTGACTTCTATAAAGCAAGACTAGTATGGCAAGAGGATGAGGACAAAAAGAAATACCATTTGGTGAATTGGAGAGAATGTTGTCTCCCTAAAGATTGTGGGGGATTGGGAATTTTAAACATGGAAATTATGAACATAGCTTTGCTTGTAAAATGGTTTTAAAAAATGGAAAATGACGAAGGGTTATGGCAAACTATTTTGTTTGGCAAATACATACCTGATGAGTGTATATCCAGAGTTAAGAAAAAGCAGGGAGACTCCCAGTTCTGGACTAGTTTCCTAAAAGTTAAGGACATATTTTACAAGTATGCTAAGAAAAAGTTAGGGGACGGGAAAGGTACTAGGTTCTGGGAAGATATTTGGGTGGATGATCATGCTTTAAAAGATGACTGCCCCAGATCAAAAGGATGGCATGTGTTTAGATTTAGGAGAGCTTTGTATGGAGAAACTTCGAAACTATGAAATAGCTTTAAAAAATAGGTGTGAAGAGGTTGAAATGGGTGAGGGTAGAGATAGAATTTAATGGACTCTTACTGGAGATAAAAAAATTCTCAGTGAAGTCCTTATATAGGTAAATGGTCACTGAAAATTGCAACTATCTGATAGATGCTGTGGATCACTAGGCTAGATTAGATCGGTGGTTTGCTGTGGTTTACCTTCTCCATAGGTGGATGAACCCACCGAAGTGGCCATGGTGGATGGCTACCGGTGATGGCAGAGAGTAGCGGTGGCGGTGCTTCCCATCAGCACTACACTAACCCTAGATCGGTAGGGATGTAGGTGGGGTGTACGGCGCTGCAACGAATCTCATGATGTGAGCCGCCGGCCCCCACCTCTTTATATAGTGCAGGTGACAGGGGCCCGTCACCCATAGTGGGTTGAGTGCCCCCGATCAGGGCGCGGATCTAAGGGCCCGCTGGGCCGTTGGGCCCACGCAGTGGAGATCATCCTAACACTATGCACACAAAAATTTGTGGAAGGTGAAGGTTCCTGCAAAAATCAAAGTGCTTCTTTGGCTGATGAATAGGAAAAGCATTTTAACTAAAGATTCTTTGATTAGAAGAGGGTGGAGAGGATCTAAGGAATGTGTACTTCGTGGTAGAGAGGAACAGATAGATCACCTGTGCTTTACTTGTTCGCCGGCGACATTGTTATCGAGCTTATTAAAATGTGCTTTTGGACTAAGAACCACTCCCACTTCAGGTGAGGAATGCTTTGGGATTTGGATCAAAACTTTTAGGAAAACAGAACATAAATTAGTTCTGGTAAGGTTGTCGGCTATGCTCTGGGCTATTTGGAAAAGTCATAATGCAATTATCTTTGAAAACAAAAATTATACTGATCCTATGACACTTATCCAAATGATGACATACTGGAGTGTGGCATGGCCTATTTTGCAGGTAAAGGACCGAAGCAAAAAAAAAGGAGCTGGAGCTGGGCTCAAAGCTTCACAAACGAGTAACAAGTGAAGTTTACAAGTCAGCGCAGGGGTGGAGATATAACATGCCTAGGTTACATGAAGCTTGAGGAGTCAGGCTGGGCAGGGATGCATCTTCACTTCGAATGCAGCCGCTGATTAGTTCAGGCTTGCCTCTGCTATGGATTTTAGCTGCTTTTGATGTTCTCTGCTAGACTTGTAATCGACAGGACCTTTCCCGTTTATCTTGGCTTGGACGTGGTGGTGACATTTCCCTATGTTGGGGTGCGCCAAGCTGGGCAGTAGTTATGCCTGTTTCGGTTCATGTTGCATCTAGTAGTAGTCTGGTAGCTGTTGTTGGTCCTCTTTTAAGACTCGTGCTTGTAGCTCGCTTTTGGTTTCCCAAATGGAATTCGAAGGGGAAACCCCTCTTTGATAAAAAATGACAAATGCAAGCACCAAACAATCGAACTATGGTTTTCAGCCTACATTATTTCAGCCAGACTCCTATGAGCCACAGATGCAAATATGAAAGATATATAAGTTCAGGTAACCAACGCATCCTTAGGGCTCCTTTGATTCAAAGGAATTCAATAGGATATTTGAAGGATTGAAATTCTTTGGAATTTTCTCTATGTTTGTCCTTTGATTCATAGGATTAAATCCCATAGGAATTTTTCCTTTGAAATCTTTTGTACTACATTTTATAGGAAATCTAACATCCACTCCAACCTCTTTTTACAATTTGTTTACTTTTCATGTGAAATCAAACACTCCTTACTAATTCTATAGGATTCAAGTGGCATGACACTCCAATCCTTACTTTTCCTATTTCTACACTTTCAAAATCGTGCGAATCAAAGAGGCCCTTAACCATGCTCTAAAGACGGTGAGACAGACGGGCTCAAGCTAAGGCTTCAGCCGGCCCCGCTCTAGGTAGAGAGAAAGGCGAAAGCGAGACGTAGCGATACGTTGTCCTCCGCAAAGGGGAGGCGAATATGACGAGCAAAGCCGCTACCACTTTCCCATAAAGCCATGCTAGTTGATACACTTACACGAGAAAGGAATAAAACAGGATCAGATCGAGACACCGATATGATCATCACACAGCAAGCTCCTCGATCCTTCACATTCAGTGCAGGTTAGCATCCTATCCAAGTACAATATTACCCAACTTTCTTGTAGCACAAAGCAATGGCAAATGCAAAGGTTCCCAAAGGTTCCATGCTTCTTTTTCAAGGCATGCATGCATCCCCATTAATCCCAAAATCAAGCGCTAATGAACTTGTTTAGCCCATACAGAAAATGAAGTGCGTGTAACTTGGAATGAACTTGCTTAGCTCGATCAAGATCTCTAGCTTGATTAGCTTGCTAGCTAGCTAGCCCATTTCTCCAAGCAGCAACCGTACTACTTCAATGCGAACACACCACCGCTTAGGCCCAGCTGCAAGCATGCATGCAGCAGCAAATCTGTGAGCTGTGTGGCTCACCACAATAACTAAAGCTAGCCAGCTACTCGGTGCTGCAATATGCTATGCCTGCCCTACGAGTGGAATGGCTAGTCTGGCTTAATTTTAGCATGTCACCGCGATGCACCGCACGTAGAGCTAAACTAGGTGGTTCCACCGAAAGGAACGGCTCGCTACACGTCGACGTCCGCCTCCAGGCCGTTGCCGGCCACGAGGCGCCTCATCTCCTCCTGCTCCTCCCCCTCGGTGGCCGTCGCCGTCGTGTCCGCGCCGGTGCCGGTCAGCTTCCGCGCGCGCATGGCCTCGACGCGCCAGTCGGTGCGCCACACGACGGCGACCAGCACCAGAGCCACGCAGGCGGCCTGCGCGGACAGCAGCCCGTACCACAGCCCGCGGAACCCGGACAACGGCCCGTGCCCGAACGCCAGCAGCACCGCCACTGGCGTGCCGACGAGGTAGAAGGAGAGCAGGTTGATGCGGGCGCCCACGGCGGGCCTGGCCGTGCCGCGCAGCACGCCGCACCCCGTGGTCTGCGGGCAGTTGCCCAGCTCGCACAGCCCCAGCAGCGGCATCGCCGCCGACGCCAGCAGCACCACCGACGGCTCCCGGGTGAAGAGCGACACCCACTGCGCGCTGAAGGCCGCCGTCCACGCCACGTGCGCGAGGCCCACGCCCGCTGCGCACCACAGCGCCACCGTCGCCGCCATCCGCGCACGCCGCGGCTTCCCGGCGCCGAGCTCGTTGCCCACCTGCATGCATCCACCCACCCACCATGCAAGTCAGAAAAACCACCATGCATGCCCTGCTCAAGCTCAACAAGCTCGATCGATTAACACAAACACAGAAATGGTGTGCACTGCAGAAACAAACAGTGCCCACAGTGGAGTGAGGAGCTGGTCTTGTCTTTTCCGGCAACTGAGCAGTGGGAGCACTGCTGCCGCATGTGGCCCGGCGGCTAGCTACTGCAGCGGCCATTGATTGGTCAACTCAGCTGCTATGTGTGCACAGTGGTGCAATTGTGTGCGTGCTGCCACGAAGAGACCAGACGAGGCCATGCCATGGACCAGTGGAAGAAGAAGAAAGCAAGCAAAGCTTTTACTACCACTACGAACCTTGTCGTTTCTGTGTCTCGTCGCTGTAACTAGTAAAACTAAACTTTTCACCCGCACTATTTTACCTGGGGTAAAAACAGCAGCTGTCTAGTCTAGCTACCTGGGAATCTACCTAAGGCTATCTTTGGTTCATAGGATAGGAATTACATATAGGGATAGGAATTACATAGGAAATGAGGTGCATGCATCCTAAATCCTATGAAGTGCTCAACCATAGGAAAAGAAAATTGAATGCCATTTGGTTCAAAGGATGGGAACACACATAGGAAACATAAAGAAATAATATTTTAATTTGAAGCAAGTAGCCGTTGCCTTGAAGGTCACGGATAAAAGATGAATTCATGCTATTTGACTTCCTACCATGGAAGCAGGAAGAGAAAAAAATAATAATTGAACGAGTACAGGTTATACATATGCAGCGAGTAGCAAATTCATCTTTGACTCTTAGAGCAAAAAACATAATGTTACTGCAGGAAAGACGAATCCATAATGTTACTGCAGTGGAGGAGCCACCTCCCAGCGACCCAAAATCACGCCTAAACAATGGAATTATGTATGGGTCAGAAGCAATATTTCCACGGGCAAATGGCAGCTCACAGTGAGTTAAAGTTAGTCTTGTCCAGGTTCCACTCACGGGCTGGCTCCGCCGTTGTTCTTTACAATTCACTGCAGATTGGGCAACGTGATGTTGATTCTAATTAGAGCGTCTAATTTTCTAGGCCGGCTGGTCGGCGGTAGATGCTCTCCAGCTTGCCGATGGTTGCTGCTCGCCGTCCGGATGTGGCCGCATCGCTCGGCCGTCAGCTGCCGTCCTCGCCGCCGATCGATCTTCAAAAAAAATGCGAGGGAGCAGCGGCCGACCCGCACGTTGTTCGTGCCAGGAAGTTTTCCAAGAGGTCGGACCTCTTTTTTGTTTTCCTGTGAAACGTGCAGGGAAGGAAGAAATCCTGTACAGGAATAGGATGCCATTCCTTTAAACCAAAGGCATCTAAAGGATTTTTTCCTACAAAAATCCTATTCTTCAAAATTTCTTTAAAAATCCTGTGAACCAAAGGAGGCCTAAGAAAGGAACGTGGGAGTGTGTCTTTTGGGACTCAGAATATATGTCAGTTTTTCCTTTTTCTTAGGGGAATATATGGCAGTTAATTCTGTCCAAATATTCCGTCTACCCGATTAGGTGCGTTTTTTAGGTAATTTTTTCAATGTTATGCTCTAAATACTAGAGTATGCAGTATGTAGACAAATTAAACATTTTTTTCAACTGAAAAGAGAGGAAAATATGTAGGTAGCACGCCCAAGCTCAACTACGTACTATACGTCTAGCAGCTATATAGTTGCAAGATATTTTGTGGTTCAACGGAAGCATGGCAACATTTATTTTGCCGTTTTGGAAGTAGGTCTAGGGCAAATGTGTGGAGCTAGCCTAGCTAAGCAAGTGTGTGCGGTGCATCCAACTTTTGTTCTGACTGATATTGAATGAAACTATGTTTTGACAAGAGTAGCTCAAAGCAGCTAGACAGACTTGGGTGTCTCCCAAAAACAAGCTCACATCTTCGAAGTGTTAAAGAACCCAATATACAGGATGTTTTGACAGAGTTTAGCTCAAGAAAATCGGATTTTCTTTTAAAAGAGCATGCATGCAGGGCAAAGAAATCTTCATTTCCGAAAACAGATGGTACAAAGTGACCCAAAATATGGCGTAAAAAATGGAGGAAAAAATTAAGCTTGGTCTCGTAAATCATGCATGGGACCAAAAACGGAAGTGAATATCGGTCGCGTATCATGCAAAACAGAAGGTGCAAAAAAAAAAAGGAAAGAGAGCACCAGAAAATGTGTGAGCAAGAGGGATGTGCCGGCACAACCTACGTATGATACGTCGGATGATGATGCATGCTCACAACAAACTCATCATCACCAGCAATATAACAACCTCTCGCCCACATCACTAACGGATCGGTCGATCGATGCGATGCGATGTGATTGAAACCCCAAAAGGAATTTTGCAGTTGGGTGATCGACACGAATCAAAATAATAATAATTCTTTGTGGAAAGTTGATGACAATGGCGGGCAAGTGTTCATTTCACGAATCAAAGATTTTTTTTCCTTTTGGAAAGTTGACACCAATGGCGGGCTAGTGTCCTTTCCTAATCTTATTCTTACCCGGGTGGAGACGCAGGCGGCGAGCGCCATGGGCACGGTGTACATCAGGCTGGTTGTCTGGATGAGGACTCCCGCGGCGCCGACGGCGGCGGTGGGGTTGGCAAGGTAGCCGGCGAGCACGGTGACGACCTCGTACCACCACCACTCGAGGCAGACGCCGATGCAGCTGGGCACGGCGAGGCGGACGAGGCCGCCGAGCCCGCTGGCTACGGCGGCGGGCCGCGCGAAGCCCCTCCACGTGTCGTCGCACGCACCCGCCCAGCGGACGTAGGCGAGCAGGAAGAGCACCATGTTTGTGTTTGTGAGCGCCTGCGCTGCCGCGACGCCGCGCACGCCGAAGCCCATGCGGAAGACGAGGAGAAAGTTGAGCGGGATGTGCAGCGCGACGGCGGCGGCGGAGCAGGCGGCCATGGGCTTGGTGATGCCCTGGGACCTAAGGTAGACGCGGAGCGGCTGGAGCACGGCCAGCGCGGCGAGGTCCGGGAGCGCCCACGCGGCGTATGCGGCGGCGGAGGCGGAGATGGCTGGGTCCTGGCCGAGCGCGACCAGGATGGGGCCGACGTTGAGCCAGAGCAGCGCGATGGGGACGGCGGCGATGGCGAGCAGCAGCACGGCGCGGTGGAGGGAGAGCGTGAGCAGGTCGTAGTTGCGGGAGCCGTAGGCCTGCGCGCAGAGCGGCTCCAACCCGGACGCGAGGCCGAAGAGCACACTGTGGCCAGTGATGTTGGTGAGCCCGATCGCGAGCGCGCCGCCGGCGAGGTCAAGCGGGCCGAGGCGGCCCAGGCAGAGCACGGACACCATGGCGCGCAGGTACACCACGCAGTTGAGCGCTGTGATCGGCGCCGCCATGCGCCACAGCTCCCGCAGCTCCTCCGCCGCCGAAGGGTTGTCGTCGCCGCCGTCCACGTGGCTGCCTTGGCCGCCCTTGCTTCCGTTCTCCTGCTGCTTCTTCGCCTGGAGCGGGATGGCCATGTCGGCGCCTCTTTCTTGGCTGGCTAGCCGGTGTTTGCTGTCGTTGCCGAGGCAGGGCAGAGGCGGCGCGCGCCCGAGAAGAGGAGGAGGCAGGGAAGGACTAGTGCGCGCTGATGGGAGGCGAGGGAGCGACGAATGGTGTTTCGTTTCCGGCAGGGCTCGCTTCCCTCCCCTGTATCTGTATGTATACGAACGACTCTTGGGATTTGGCTGTAAATATGACCGCGCAGACGTGCGGTGTACTCAGTAGGAACGAACGCGTTACTGGTCTGCCATGAAAGACGCTGCAGTTTCCAGAGTCCTCGTTATTGTATCTCTACGTATACCACTGCCGCCGCAAACGCAGATATGAACCTGTGGGCAGTGTGGCGTTACTGGTGCACTGAGCGCGCGAAACACATTGGTTCTTTTTGCAATTCAATGGGACCTGTATAAGTCTGCGTTGTCGGGACATCCAAATTCCGGTATTTTGAAAACAAACGTGTGGGAGTTTTACCAGAGTCGAACATGTAATTGACCAATCACATGCATGGTTTCTCTCTTCTCTCTCCTTCCATTAGCATATGCATGGTTCCCTCTTCTCTCTCTCCTTCCAGCACACAAATATTCCACCACATGCATGGTCGATGTACCTTTTCTTCTCCCAGCCGGATAATTTGCAATTAGCGTTGGATCGCGCTCTTCCGTATCATGTCGGCGGACCACGTCCGTACACAAAAACAGACATATATCAAAGGAATTTGCTGTCTGCGTTGGAAATCAAGTCAAATCTCACTAAATCAAATCTTAAGAAAATCTCAACTAAATCCAAACTTTTCATGCCTTTCATTACTTCTACCCAAATCAAGTCAAATCTTACCAAAAACATCAACTATAATCAAAGTTGTTCGGCTCATTTGACGTGTGCGCGTGTTTTTAGTTTCCTTTTTTATTCTATGTTTCCTTTTTTGGTTTCTTTTTTCTGTTTTATCTCTACTCCTAAAGAAGGAGTTGCACTAGTAGAATAGAGGGCTTTGGTTCAGGCCGGGTCGGCCCATTAGTCCCGGTTCAGTCCAGAACCGGGACCCATGGGGGCATTGGTCCTGGTTCGTGAGGCCAGGGGCCTGCCGGGCCTCGTGGGGGCATTGGTCCCGGTTCGTCTGGCCCCTTTGGTCCCGGTTGGTGGGACGAACCGGGACCAATGGGCCTCGCTCCTGGCCCACCATCATTGGTCCCGGTTGGTGGCTTGAACCGGGACAACAGGTTTCCCTTTAGTCCCGGTTCATGCTACGAACCGAGACCAATGAGGTGCCTATATATACCCCTCGCCCACGAGCAGAGCACTCTAGTGCTCTGTTTTTCTCTGGCCGGCGAGGGAGGGCTTTGTGGTGCTCTAGCTCACCTCCTATGCACATGAGATGTTCGATGAAATGCCCGAGCCACACTAGTTAAGCTTTCTCTCGAAGCTCGACCTCAAAACTTCATTTTCCTCGAGATTTGTCTAGATTTAGCGGCCCGTCACGTCTCATTCCCATCTTCACCGCCGTCGATCGCCCGCGCCGATCTCGTCGCCGGCACCACCATGGTGAGCCTCTTGTTCTTATCTTCTTTCTGAAAGAAAAAAAATTCTTACTTTAGATAGATACTTGTCTAATTTTCTTACTTTTATTATTGCTTGTTATTATATAGTGCGATGGTTTTGGTATCCACCCCCGTCGGCCCTCGTCCTGGCTATGATTCGGATATGGTATATATTATCTTTTTATAACTATTTGGTTCATTTATTGTTTATGACAATTATGCCGACCAACGTGACATAGATTTTATTTATGTAGGAGGTAGTTGAACCGGAAATTCCAACCGACCCTATTGTCGAGAGGTTAAATTTAGTTGAAGAAGAAAACAATTACTTGAAGGAAAAAATAAAAAAAATTGAGGAGGAGAAGATGATATTGGAGTTGCATGTTGCGGATGTCGTCGATGATCACAAGATCAAGATGGATGCAATGCGGTTGAAGATGAGAATGATTAGAAAATATGCCATTTATACCGAGGCTTGGTATCATTATGCTGTTGGATCAATTGTTACCTTGGTTGCGATTATGATCACATTTGTTTTCGCATTGAAATGTTTTACATAGTTTCAATGTATGGTTTAATTAATTAGATGCTCTGAAGAGCTATATGTTGTTAGATGAGAACTATGTATGTACTTTGGTTTTAATGTGATGATGAACTTCTATTAATTTGGTCACTTAATTATCTATTCATGATGTTCTGTAATGGTTTTTGACACACTTAATTATATATAATGCATGCAGATGAACCGGCAATGGATGTACGGTGATAGACACACCTCCGAGTACATTAAGGGCGTGCATGATTTTCTCGAAGTGGCTGAGGCAAACAAGCATAATGGTTTTATGTGTTGTCCATGCCCTAAATGTGGGAATACAAAGTCTTACTCTGACCAGAAAATCCTTCATACCCACCTGCTTTACAATGGTTTCATGCCACACTATAATGTTTGGACGAGGCACAGAGAAATAGGGGTTATGATGGAAGACGGTGAAGAAGAAGAGGACGATGAAAACTATGTGCCCCTGAATACGGTGATGCTACAACGGGGGAAGCTGCTGAAGATCAAGAGGAACCAGACGATGTGCCCAATGATGTTGCAACGGGGGAAGCTGCTGAAGATCAAGAGGAACCAGACGATGTGCCCGATGATGATGATCTCCGCCGGGTCATTGTCGATGCAAGGACGCAATGCGAAAGTCAAAAGGAGAAGCTGAAGTTCGATCGCATGTTAGAGGATCACAAAAAAGGGCTCTACCCCGATTGCGAAGATGGCAACACAAAGCTCGGTACCGTACTGGAATTGCTGCAGTGGAAGGCAGAGAATGCTATGGCTGACAAAGGATTTGAGAAGCTACTGAAAATATTAAATAAGAAGCTTCCAAAGGATAAAGAATTGCCTGACAGTACATACGCAACAAAGAAGGTCGTATGCCCTCTAGGATTGGAGATGCAGAAGATACATGCATGCCCTAATCACTGCATCCTCTACCGCAGTGCGTACAAGGATCTGAACGCATGTCCGGTATGCGGTGCATTGCGGTATAAGATCAGACGAGATGACCCTGGTGATGTTGACGGCGAGCCCCCCAGGAAGAGGGTTCCTGCGAAGGTGATGCGGTATGCTCCTATAATACCACAGTTGAAACGTCTGTTCAGAAACGAAGAGCATGCCAAGTTGATGCGATGGCACAGTGAGGACCGTAAGAAAGACGGGAAGTTGAGAGCACCCGCTGACGGGTCGCAGTGGAGAAAATTCGAGAGAAAGTACTGGCCTGAGTTTGCAAGTGACCTAAGGAACATATGGTTTGGTTTAAGCACGGATGGCATTAATCCTTTCGGGGAGCACAGCAGCAATCACAACACCTGGCTCGTGACTCTATGTATGTATGACCTTCCTCCTTGGATGTGCATGAAGCGGAAGTTCATTATGATTCCAGTTCTCGTCCAAGGCCCTAAGTAACCCGACAATGACATTGATGTGTTCCTAAGGCCATTAGTTGAAGAACGTTTACAGCTGTGAAATGGAAACGGTGTATGTACGTGGGATGAGCACAAACATGAGGAATTTAAACTACATGTGTTGCTGTTTGTAACCATCAACGATTGGCCTGCTCTCGGTAACCTTTCAGGACAGACAAACAAGGGATACCACGCATGCACGCACTGTTTAGATGAAACTGAAAGTATATACCTGGACAAATGCAGAAAGAATGTGTATCTGGGCCATCGTCGATTTCTTCCGACCCTCCATCAATGTCGAAAGAAAGGCAAGCATTTCAAAGGCGAGGCAGATCACCGGAAGAATCCCGCCATGCGTACCGGTGATCACGTACTTGCTATGGTCAATGATTTACACGTAATCTTTGGAAAGGGTCCCGACGGACTAGCTGTTCCGAATGACGCTGAGGGACACGCACCCATGTGGAAGAAGAAATCTATATTTTGGGACCTACCCTACTGGAAAGACCTAGAGGTCCGCTCTTCAATCAACGTGATGCACGTGACGAAGAACCTTTGCATGAACCTGCTAGGCTTCTTGGGCGTGTATGGGAAGACAAGAGATACACCTGAGTCACGAGAGGACCTGCAACGTTTGCACGAAAAAGACGGCATGCCTCTGAAGCCGTATGAAGGTCCTGCCAGCTACGCTCTTACGAAAGAAGAGAAAAAAATCTTCTTTGAATGCCTACTCAGTATGAAGGTCACGACTGGCTTCTCGTCGAATATAAAGGGAATAATAAATATGCCAGAGAAAAAGTTCCAGAACCTAAAGTCTCATGACTGCCATGTGATTATGACGCAACTGCTTCCGGTTGCATTGAGGGGGATTCTACCGGAAAACGTCTGATTAGCCATTGTGAAGCTATGTGCATTCCTCAATGCAATCTCTCAGAAGGTGATCGATCCAGAAATCGTACCAAGGCTAAGGAGTGATGTGGCGCAATGTCTTGTCAGTTTCAAGCTGGTGTTCCCACCATCCTTCTTCAATATCATGATGCACGTCCTAGTTCATCTAGTCGACGAGATTGTCATCCTGGGGCCCGTATTTCTACACAATATGTTCCCCTTTGAGAGGTTCATGGGAGTCCTAAAGAAATATGTCCGTAACCGCGCTAGGCCAGAAGGAAGGATCTCCATGGGCCATCAAACAGAGGATGTTATCGGGTTTTGTGTTGACTTCATTCCTGGCCTTAACAAGATAGGTCTCCCTAAATCGCAGTATGAGGGGAGACTGACTGGAAAAGGCACTCTTGGAAGAGACTCAATAATATGCAGGGACGGATATTCTTGGTCTCAAGCACACTACACAGTTCTACAGAACTCTACCTTGGTGACCCCGTATGTCGATGAACACAAGAACAGTCTGCTCTCCAAACACCCGGAGCAGTGCGATGACTGGATTACATGTGAACACATCAGGACTTTCAGCAGTTGGTTGGAAACACGTCTCAAAGGTGACAACACTGTTTGTGATGAGCTGTACTTGTTGTCCAGGGGACCATCTTTGACTGTATTGACTTACAAAGGATACGAGATAAATGGGAATACATTTTACACGATTGCCCAAGATCAAAAGAGCACCAACCAAAACAGTGATGTCCGCTTTGATGCAGCAACCGAGAGGGGAAATGACACATATTATGGTTACATAGTGGACATATGAGAACTTGACTACGGACATGATTTTAAGGTCCCTTTGTTTAAGTGCAAATGGGTCAATCTGTCAGGAGGCAGGGTACAGGTAGACCCACATTACGGAATGACAACACTGGATCTGAAAAATCTTGGGTACACTGACGAACCGTTCGTCCTAGCCAATGATGTGGCACAGGTTATCTATGTGAAGGACATGTCTACCAAACCGAGAAAAAGAAAAGATAAGGAAGCGAATACATCATACGATGAGCCAAAGCGCCACATAGTTCTTTCAGGAAAAAGGGACATCGTGGGAGTGGAGGGCAAGACAAACATGTCTGAAGATTATGAAAAGTTTCATGAAATTCCTCCCTTCAAAGTCAAGGCTGACCCAAGCATCCTAATAAATGATGAAGATTATCCATGGTTACGGCGCAATAAGCAAATGAAACAAGCGAAGAAAAAGTGAAGACTTTCTCCCGCAACTATTATGATGATACCATGCCAACTTTGTAACAGACGACTATGATACCATTGTCCGTTTCGTACATGCACATGCTTTGTGGGTAAAATTATGATACCATGCCAACTTTCAACTTTTTTAGAGTTCATTTGAAATGCTTTAATGTCTTATGGTTCGGCCCCCGTAATACCATTATTCAAATTTGAAAACTAATGGCACTAACAGAAAGTTTATAATTTTTCTAAAACTAATGGCACTAACAGAAAGTATATAATTTTTCTGACCTAAAAGCAAAAAAAATTAAAAAATAAAATAAAAGAAAATAAATAATGCAAAAAACAAAACAAAAAAACTGGAAAAATATATTTTTATAGTAAAGTTAATCACAAACTTGTGATTCACACAAATTTCAAAGAATTAAAATTTTAACTACTCAAATTTGAAAACTAATGGCACTAACAGAAAGTTTATAATTTTTCTAAAACTAATGGCACTAACAGAAAGTTTATAATTTTTCTGACCTAAAAGCAAAAAGAATTAAAAAATAAAGCAAAAAATAACAGAAAATAAATAATGCAAAAAACAAAAACAAAAAACTAGGAAACACTATTTTTATAGTAAATTTAATCACAAACTTCTGATTCACGCAAATAACAAAGAATTCAAATTTGAACTATTCAAATTTCAAAACTAATGGCACTAACAGAAAGTTTATAATTTTTGTGACCTAAAATAAAAATAATTTAAAATAAACTTTAATAATATAAATAAAAATAGAAACAATAATTATTTTGTTGTAAGTAGAAACAAAATAAAATAAATAAAGCAACAAAAAAAGTGCCACCTACTAGGCCCCCACGGCCTGAATACGACTAGAAACCCTACCATGGGCCAGGATTCAGGCCCGCAGGGGGCCCAATAGGCCTACAGGCACACATCGTACGGTTAGGCCCGAAAGCCTACAATTGAGAGGAGCTCGAGAGGGTGGGCGCAGCAGCGCTTATAAACCACTCTCGAGCTCTCTCAGCTAGCGAGGTGCTACTAAACTTTTGACGCGGGCAGCACAAGGCCTTTGGTCCCGGTTGGTACCACCAACCGGGACTAAAGGGGGCATTGGTCCCGGTTCGTGGCACCAACCGGGACCAATGCGCCTCGCCCCTGGCCCATGACCATTAGTCCCGGTTTATGCCACAAACCGGGACTAAAGGGTTGGTCCTCGTTGCGGTCAGAGTTTAGTCCCACCTCACCAACCGAAGGGCGCTCACACCGGTTTATAAGCCCTTCCCTCTCTGCCTTGTTGAGCTCCTCTCAAAGTGAAAATAGATGCCCTTATACAGGAAATTTGACCTAAATTCAGAGTGAATTTCTCTGAATTTCATAGAAATTTACTATGAATTTAGGTTGAACTTTCTCTATAAGCGCATCTATGCTCATTTATTTTTTTACTAAAGTTAATCACAAACTTGTGATTCACACAAATTTCAAAGAATTCAAATTTTAACTATTCAAATTGAAAACTAATGGCACTAACAAAGAGTTTATAATTTTTCTAAAACTAATGGCACTAACAGAAAGTTTATAATTTTTCTGACCTAAAAGCAAAAAGAATTAAAAAATAAAGCAAAAAATAAAAGAAAATAAATAATGCAAAAAACAAATCAAAAAATGAAAAAAAAAACTATTTTTATAGTAAAGTTAATCACAAACTTGTGATTCACTCAAATTTCAAAG